>NC_088235.1:107992892-108015392 GCF_036934945.1 Oncorhynchus masou masou
CTTGTTGCCTGTCAGCTAGCAGGAGTCTTGTTGCCTGTCAGCTAGCAGGAGTCTGATTGCCTGTCAGCTAGCAGGAGTCTTGTTGCCTGTCACCTAGCAGGAGTCTTGTTGCCTGTCACCTAGCAGGAGTCTTGTTGCCTGTCAGCTAGCAGGAGTCTTGTTGCCTGTCAGCTAGCAGGAGTCTTGTTGCCTGTCAGCTAGCAGGAGTCTGATTGCCTGTCAGCTAGCAGGAGTCTGATTGCCTGTCAGCTAGCAGGAGTCTTGTTGCCTGTCAGCTAGCAGGAGTCTTGTTGCCTATCACCTAGCAGGAGTCTTGTTGCCTGTCAGCTAGCAGGAGTCTTGTTGCCTGTCAGCTAGCAGGAGTCTGATTGCCTGTCAGCTAGCAGGAGTCTTGTTGCCTGTCACCTAGCAGGAGTCTTGTTGCCTGTCACCTAGCAGGAGTCTGATTGCCTGTCAGCTAGCAGGAGTCTTGTTGCCTGTCAGCTAGCAGGAGTCTGATTGCCTGTCACCTAGCAGGAGTCTTGTTGCCTGTCAGCTAGCAGGAGTCTGATTGCCTGTCAGCTAGCAGGAGTCTTGTTGCCTGTCAGCTAGCAGGAGTCTTGTTGCCTGTCACCTAGCAGGAGTCTTGTTGCCTGTCACCTAGCAGGAGTCTTGTTGCCTGTCAGCTAGCAGGAGTCTTGTTGCCTGTCAGCTAGCAGGAGTCTTGTTGCCTGTCACCTAGCAGGAGTCTTGTTGCCTGTCAGCTAGCAGGAGTCTTGTTGCCTGTCACCTAGCAGGAGTCTTGTTGCCTGTCACCTAGCAGGAGTCTTGTTGCCTGTCACCTAGCAGGAGTCTTGTTGCCTGTCACCTAGCAGGAGTCTTGTTGCCTGTCAGCTAGCAGGAGTCTTGTTGCCTGTCAGCTAGCAGGAGTCTTGTTGCCTGTCAGCTAGCAGGAGTCTTGTTGCCTGTCAGCTAGCAGGAGTCTTGTTGCCTGTCACCTAGCAGGAGTCTTGTCACCTAGCAGGAGTCTTGTTGCCTGTCACCTAGCAGGAGTCTTGTTGCCTGTCACCTAGCAGGAGTCTTGTTGCCTGTCACCTAGCAGGAGTCTTGTTGCCTGTCACCTAGCAGGAGTCTTGTTGCCTGTCACCTAGCAGGAGTCTTGTTGCCTGTCACCTAGCAGGAGTCTTGTTGCCTGTCACCTAGCAGGAGTCTTGTTGCCTGTCACCTAGCAGGAGTCTTGTTGCCTGTCACCTAGCAGGAGTCTTGTTGCCTGTCACCTAGCAGGAGTCTTGTTGCCTGTCAGCTAGCAGGAGTCTTGTTGCCTGTCAGCTAGCAGGAGTCTTGTTGCCTGTCACCTAGCAGGAGTCTTGTTGCCTGTCACCTAGCAGGAGTCTTGTTGCCTGTCACCTAGCAGGAGTCTTGTTGCCTGTCAGCTAGCAGGAGTCTTGTTGCCTGTCAGCTAGCAGGAGTCTTGTTGCCTGTCACCTAGCAGGAGTCTTGTTGCCTGTCACCTAGCAGGAGTCTTGTTGCCTGTCACCTAGCAGGAGTCTTGTTGCCTGTCACCTAGCAGGAGTCTTGTTGCCTGTCAGCTAGCAGGAGTCTTGTTGCCTGTCACCTAGCAGGAGTCTTGTTGCCTGTCACCTAGCAGGAGTCTTGTTGCCTGTCACCTAGCAGGAGTCTTGTTGCCTGTCAGCTAGCAGGAGTCTTGTTGCCTGTCAGCTAGCAGGAGTCTTGTTGCCTGTCAGCTAGCAGGAGTCTTGTTGCCTGTCACCTAGCAGGAGTCTTGTTGCCTGTCACCCTGTCACCTAGCAGGAGTCTTGTTGCCTGTCAGTCTTGTTGCCTGTCACCTAGCAGGAGTCTTGTTGCCTGTCACCTAGCAGGAGTCTTGCAGGAGTCTTGTTGCCTGCCAGCTAGCAGGAGTCTTGTTGCCTGCCACCTAGCAGGAGTCTTGTTGCCTGTCACCTAGCAGGAGTCTTGTTGCCTGTCACCTAGCAGGAGTCTTGTTGCCTGTCACCTAGCAGGAGTCTTGTTGCCTGTCACCTAGCAGGAGTCTTGTTGCCTGTCACCTAGCAGGAGTCTTGTTGCCTGCCACCTAGCAGGAGTCTTGTTGCCTGTCACCTAGCAGGAGTCTTGTTGCCTGTCACCTAGCAGGAGTCTTGTTGCCTGTCACCTAGCAGGAGTCTTGTTGCCTGTCACCTAGCAGGAGTCTTGTTGCCTGTCACCTAGCAGGGAGTCTTGTTGCCTGTCACCTAGCAGGAGTCTTGTTGCCTGTCACCTAGCAGGAGTCTTGTTGCCTGTCACCTAGCAGGAGTCTTGTTGCCTGTCACCTAGCAGGAGTCTTGTTGCCTGTCACCTAGCAGGAGTCTTGTTGCCTGTCACCTAGCAGGAGTCTTGTTGCCTGTCAGCTAGCAGGAGTCTTGTTGCCTGTCAGCTAGCAGGAGTCTTGTTGCCTCACCTAGCAGGAGTCTTGTTGCCTGTCACCTAGCAGGAGTCTTGTTGCCTGTCACCTAGCAGGAGTCTTGTTGCCTGTCACCTAGCAGGAGTCTTGCCTGTCACCTAGCAGGAGTCTTGTTGCCTGTCACCTAGCAGGAGTCTTGTTGCCTGTCACCTAGCAGGAGTGTTGCCTGTCACCTAGCAGGAGTCTTGTTGCCTGCCTGCAGGAGTCTTGTTGCCTGTCACCTAGCAGGAGTCTTGTTGCCTGTCACCTAGCAGGAGTCTTGTTGCCTGTCACCTAGCAGGAGTCTTGTTGCCTGTCACCTAGCAGGAGTCTTGTTGCCTGTCACCTAGCAGGAGTCTTGTTGCCTGTCACCTAGCAGGAGTCTTGTTGCCTGTCACCTAGCAGGAGTCTTGTTGCCTGTCACCTAGCAGGAGTCTTGTTGCCTGTCACCTAGCAGGAGTCTTGTTGCCTGCCACCTAGCAGGAGTCTTGTTGCCTGTCACCTAGCAGGAGTCTTGTTGCCTGTCACCTAGCAGGAGTCTTGTTGCCTGTCACCTAGCAGGAGTCTTGTTAGCTAGGAGTCTTGTTGCCTGCCACCTAGCAGGAGTCTTGTTGCCTGCCACCTAGCAGGAGTCTTGTTGCCTGCCACCTAGCAGGAGTCTTGTTGCCTGCCAGCTAGCAGGAGTCTTGTTGCCTGTCACCTAGCAGGAGTCTTGTTGCCTGTCACCTAGCAGGAGTCTTGTTGCCTGTCAGCTAGCAGGAGTCTTGTTGCCTGTCACCTAGCAGGAGTCTTGTTGCCTGTCACCTAGCAGGAGTCTGATTGCCTGTCACCTAGCAGGAGTCTGATTGCCTGTCACCTAGCAGGAGTCTTGTTGCCTGTCACCTAGCAGGAGTCTGGTTGCCTGTCAGCTAGCAGGAGTCTGGTTGCCTGTCAGCTAGCAGGAGTCTTGTTGCCTGTCACCTAGCAGGAGTCTTGTTGCCTGCCACCTAGCAGGAGTCTTGTTGCCTGCCACCTAGCAGGAGTCTTGTTGCCTGTCACCTAGCAGGAGTCTTGTTGCCTGTCACCTAGCAGGAGTCTTGTTGCCTGTCACCTAGCAGGAGTCTTGTTGCATGTCACCTAGCAGGAGTCTTGTTGCCTGTCACCTAGCAGGAGTCTTGTTGCCTGTCACCTAGCAGGAGTCTTGTTGCCTGTCACCTAGCAGGAGTCTTGTTGCCTGTCACCTAGCAGGAGTCTTGTTGCCTGTCACCTAGCAGGAGTCTTGTTGCCTGTCACCTAGCAGGAGTCTTGTTGCCTGTCACCTAGCAGGAGTGGTGTTGCCTGTCAGCTAGCAGGAGTCTTGTTGCCTGCCAGCTAGCAGGAGTCTTGTTGCCTGCCAGCTAGCAGGAGTCTTGTTGCCTGTCAGCTAGCAGGAGTCTTGTTGCCTGTCAGCTAGCAGGAGTCTTGTTGCCTGTCAGCTAGCAGGAGTCTTGTTGCCTGTCAGCTAGCAGGAGTCTTGTTGCCTGTCACCTAGCAGGAGTCTTGTTGCCTGTCACCTAGCAGGAGTCTTGTTGCCTGTCACCTAGCAGGAGTCTTGTTGCCTGTCACCTAGCAGGAGTCTTGTTGCCTGCCACCTAGCAGGAGTCTTGTTGCCTGCCACCTAGCAGGAGTCTTGTTGCCTGTCAGCTAGCAGGAGTCTTGTTGCCTGCCACCTAGCAGGAGTCTTGTTGCCTGCCACCTAGCAGGAGTCTTGTTGCCTGCCACCTAGCAGGAGTCTTGTTGCCTGCCACCTAGCAGGAGTCTTGTTGCCTGCCACCTAGCAGGAGTCTTGTTGCCTGTCACCTAGCAGGAGTCTTGTTGCCTGTCACCTAGCAGGAGTCTTGTTGCCTGTCACCTAGCAGGAGTCTTGTTGCCTGTCACCTAGCAGGAGTCTTGTTGCCTGTCACCTAGCAGGAGTCTTGTTGCCTGTCAGCTAGCAGGAGTCTTGTTGCCTGCCACCTAGCAGGAGTCTTGTTGCCTGTCACCTAGCAGGAGTCTTGTTGCCTGTCACCTAGCAGGAGTCTTGTTGCCTGTCAGCTAGCAGGAGTCTTGTTGCCTGCCACCTAGCAGGAGTCTTGTTGCCTGCCACCTAGCAGGAGTCTTGTTGCCTGCCACCTAGCAGGAGTCTTGTTGCCTGCCAGCTAGCAGGAGTCTTGTTGCCTGTCACCTAGCAGGAGTCTTGTTGCCTGTCACCTAGCAGGAGTCTTGTTGCCTGTCAGCTAGCAGGAGTCTTGTTGCCTGTCACCTAGCAGGAGTCTTGTTGCCTGTCACCTAGCAGGAGTCTGATTGCCTGTCACCTAGCAGGAGTCTGATTGCCTGTCACCTAGCAGGAGTCTTGTTGCCTGTCACCTAGCAGGAGTCTGGTTGCCTGTCAGCTAGCAGGAGTCTGGTTGCCTGTCAGCTAGCAGGAGTCTTGTTGCCTGTCACCTAGCAGGAGTCTTGTTGCCTGCCACCTAGCAGGAGTCTTGTTGCCTGCCACCTAGCAGGAGTCTTGTTGCCTGCCACCTAGCAGGAGTCTTGTTGCCTGTCACCTAGCAGGAGTCTTGTTGCCTGTCACCTAGCAGGAGTCTTGTTGCCTGTCACCTAGCAGGAGTCTTGTTGCCTGTCACCTAGCAGGAGTCTTGTTGCCTGTCACCTAGCAGGAGTCTTGTTGCCTGTCACCTAGCAGGAGTCTTGTTGCCTGTCACCTAGCAGGAGTCTTGTTGCCTGTCACCTAGCAGGAGTCTTGTTGCCTGTCACCTAGCAGGAGTCTTGTTGCCTGTCACCTAGCAGGAGTGGTGTTGCCTGTCAGCTAGCAGGAGTCTTGTTGCCTGCCAGCTAGCAGGAGTCTTGTTGCCTGCCAGCTAGCAGGAGTCTTGTTGCCTGTCAGCTAGCAGGAGTCTTGTTGCCTGTCAGCTAGCAGGAGTCTTGTTGCCTGTCAGCTAGCAGGAGTCTTGTTGCCTGTCAGCTAGCAGGAGTCTTGTTGCCTGTCACCTAGCAGGAGTCTTGTTGCCTGTCACCTAGCAGGAGTCTTGTTGCCTGTCACCTAGCAGGAGTCTTGTTGCCTGTCACCTAGCAGGAGTCTTGTTGCCTGCCACCTAGCAGGAGTCTTGTTGCCTGCCACCTAGCAGGAGTCTTGTTGCCTGTCAGCTAGCAGGAGTCTTGTTGCCTGCCACCTAGCAGGAGTCTTGTTGCCTGCCACCTAGCAGGAGTCTTGTTGCCTGCCACCTAGCAGGAGTCTTGTTGCCTGTCAGCTAGCAGGAGTCTTGTTGCCTGCCAGCTAGCAGGAGTCTTGTTGCCTGCCAGCTAGCAGGAGTCTTGTTGCCTGTCACCTAGCAGGAGTCTTGTTGCCTGTCACCTAGCAGGAGTCTTGTTGCCTGTCAGCTAGCAGGAGTCTTGTTGCCTGTCACCTAGCAGGAGTCTTGTTGCCTGTCACCTAGCAGGAGTCTGATTGCCTGTCACCTAGCAGGAGTCTGGTTGCCTGTCACCTAGCAGGAGTCTTGTTGCCTGTCACCTAGCAGGAGTCTGGTTGCCTGTCAGCTAGCAGGAGTCTTGTTGCCTGTCAGCTAGCAGGAGTCTTGTTGCCTGTCACCTAGCAGGAGTCTTGTTGCCTGTCACCTAGCAGGAGTCTTGTTGCCTGCCACCTAGCAGGAGTCTTGTTGCCTGTCACCTAGCAGGAGTCTTGTTGCCTGTCACCTAGCAGGAGTCTTGTTGCCTGTCACCTAGCAGGAGTCTTGTTGCCTGTCACCTAGCAGGAGTCTTGTTGCCTGTCACCTAGCAGGAGTCTTGTTGCCTGTCACCTAGCAGGAGTCTTGTTGCCTGTCACCTAGCAGGAGTCTTGTTGCCTGTCACCTAGCAGGAGTCTTGTTGCCTGTCAGCTAGCAGGAGTCTTGTTGCCTGTCACCTAGCAGGAGTCTTGTTGCCTGCCACCTAGCAGGAGTCTTGTTGCCTGTCACCTAGCAGGAGTCTTGTTGCCTGTCACCTAGCAGGAGTCTTGTTGCATGTCACCTAGCAGGAGTCTTGTTGCCTGTCACCTAGCAGGAGTCTTGTTGCCTGTCACCTAGCAGGAGTCTTGTTGCCTGTCACCTAGCAGGAGTCTTGTTGCCTGCCACCTAGCAGGAGTCTTGTTGCCTGCCACCTAGCAGGAGTCTTGTTGCCTGTCTCCTAGCAGGAGTGGTGTTGCCTGTCAGCTAGCAGGAGTCTTGTTGCCTGCCAGCTAGCAGGAGTCTTGTTGCCTGTCAGCTAGCAGGAGTCTTGTTGCCTGTCAGCTAGCAGGAGTCTTGTTGCCTGTCACCTAGCAGGAGTCTTGTTGCCTGTCACCTAGCAGGAGTCTTGTTGCCTGCCACCTAGCAGGAGTCTTGTTGCCTGTCACCTAGCAGGAGTGTTGTTGCCTGTCAGCTAGCAGGAGTCTTGTTGCCTGTCACCTAGCAGGAGTCTTGTTGCCTGTCACCTAGCAGGAGTCTGATTGCCTGTCACCTAGCAGGAGTCTGGTTGCCTGTCACCTAGCAGGAGTCTTGTTGCCTGTCACCTAGCAGGAGTCTGGTTGCCTGTCAGCTAGCAGGAGTCTTGTTGCCTGTCAGCTAGCAGGAGTCTTGTTGCCTGTCACCTAGCAGGAGTCTTGTTGCCTGTCACCTAGCAGGAGTCTTGTTGCCTGCCACCTAGCAGGAGTCTTGTTGCCTGTCACCTAGCAGGAGTCTTGTTGCCTGTCACCTAGCAGGAGTCTTGTTGCCTGTCACCTAGCAGGAGTCTTGTTGCCTGTCACCTAGCAGGAGTCTTGTTGCCTGTCACCTAGCAGGAGTCTTGTTGCCTGTCACCTAGCAGGAGTCTTGTTGCCTGTCACCTAGCAGGAGTCTTGTTGCCTGTCACCTAGCAGGAGTCTTGTTGCCTGTCAGCTAGCAGGAGTCTTGTTGCCTGTCACCTAGCAGGAGTCTTGTTGCCTGCCACCTAGCAGGAGTCTTGTTGCCTGTCACCTAGCAGGAGTCTTGTTGCCTGTCACCTAGCAGGAGTCTTGTTGCATGTCACCTAGCAGGAGTCTTGTTGCCTGTCACCTAGCAGGAGTCTTGTTGCCTGTCACCTAGCAGGAGTCTTGTTGCCTGTCACCTAGCAGGAGTCTTGTTGCCTGCCACCTAGCAGGAGTCTTGTTGCCTGCCACCTAGCAGGAGTCTTGTTGCCTGTCTCCTAGCAGGAGTGGTGTTGCCTGTCAGCTAGCAGGAGTCTTGTTGCCTGCCAGCTAGCAGGAGTCTTGTTGCCTGCCAGCTAGCAGGAGTCTTGTTGCCTGTCAGCTAGCAGGAGTCTTGTTGCCTGTCACCTAGCAGGAGTCTTGTTGCCTGTCACCTAGCAGGAGTCTTGTTGCCTGCCACCTAGCAGGAGTCTTGTTGCCTGCCACCTAGCAGGAGTCTTGTTGCCTGTCAGCTAGCAGGAGTCTTGTTGCCTGTCACCTAGCAGGAGTCTTGTTGCCTGTCACCTAGCAGGAGTCTTGTTGCCTGTCACCTAGCAGGAGTCTTGTTGCCTGCCACCTAGCAGGAGTCTTGTTGCCTGTCACCTAGCAGGAGTCTTGTTGCCTGTCACCTAGCAGGAGTCTTGTTGCCTGCCACCTAGCAGGAGTCTTGTTGCCTGTCACCTAGCAGGAGTCTTGTTGCCTGTCACCTAGCAGGAGTCTTGTTGCCTGCCACCTAGCAGGAGTCTTGTTGCCTGCCACCTAGCAGGAGTCTTGTTGCCTGTCAGCTAGCAGGAGTCTTGTTGCCTGTCACCTAGCAGGAGTCTTGTTGCCTGTCAGCTAGCAGGAGTCTTGTTGCCTGTCACCTAGCAGGAGTCTTGTTGCCTGTCACCTAGCAGGAGTCTTGTTGCCTGTCACCTAGCAGGAGTCTTGTTGCCTGTCACCTAGCAGGAGTCTTGTTGCCTGTCACCTAGCAGGAGTCTTGTTGCCTGCCAGCTAGCAGGAGTCTTGTTGCCTGCCAGCTAGCAGGAGTCTTGTTGCCTGTCAGCTAGCAGGAGTCTTGTTGCCTGTCAGCTAGCAGGCGTCTTGTTGCCTGTCACCTAGCAGGAGTCTTGTTGCCTGTCAGCTAGCAGGAGTCTTGTTGCCTGTCAGCTAGCAGGAGTCTTGTTGCCTGTCACCTAGCAGGAGTCTTGTTGCCTGCCACCTAGCAGGAGTCTTGTTGCCTGTCACCTAGCAGGAGTCTTGTTGCCTGCCACCTAGCAGGAGTCTTGTTGCCTGTCACCTAGCAGGAGTGGTGTTGCCTGTCAGCTAGCAGGAGTCTTGTTGCCTGCCAGCTAGCAGGAGTCTTGTTGCCTGTCAGCTAGCAGGAGTCTTGTTGCCTGTCAGCTAGCAGGAGTCTTGTTGCCTGTCAGCTAGCAGGAGTCTTGTTGCCTGTCAGCTAGCAGGAGTCTTGTTGCCTGTCAGCTAGCAGGAGTCTTGTTGCCTGTCACCTAGCAGGAGTCTTGTTGCCTGTCACCTAGCAGGAGTCTTGTTGCCTGTCACCTAGCAGGAGTCTTGTTGCCTGTCACCTAGCAGGAGTCTTGTTGCCTGCCACCTAGCAGGAGTCTTGTTGCCTGTCGGCTAGCAGGAGTCTTGTTGCCTGCCGGCTAGCAGGAGTCTTGTTGCCTGCCGGCTAGCAGGAGTCTTGTTGCCTGCCGGCTAGCAGGAGTCTTGTTGCCTGCCGGCTAGCAGGAGTCTTGTTGCCTGTCGGCTAGCAGGAGTCTTGTTGCCTGTCGGCTAGCAGGAGTCTTGTTGCCTGTCGGCTAGCAGGAGTCTTGTTGCCTGTCGGCTAGCAGGAGTCTTGTTGCCTGTCGGCTAGCAGGAGTCTTGTTGCCTGTCGGCTAGCAGGAGTCTTGTTGCCTGTCGGCTAGCAGGAGTCTTGTTGCCTGTCGGCTAGCAGGAGTCTTGTTGCCTGCCGGCTAGCAGGAGTCTTGTTGCCTGCCGGCTAGCAGGAGTGGTGTTGCCTGCCGGCTAGCAGGAGTGGTGTTGCCTGCCGGCTAGCAGGAGTGGTGTTGCCTGCCGGCTAGCAGGAGTGGTGTTGCCTGCCGGCTAGCAGGAGTGGTGTTGCCTGCCGGCTAGCTGGAGTTGTGTTGCCTAGCAGGAGTGGTGTTGCCTGCCAGCTAGCTGGAGTGGTGTTGCCTAGCAGGAGTGGTGGTGTTGCCTGCCAGCTAGCAGGAGTGGTGTTGCCTGCCAGCTAGCAGGAGTGGTGTTGCCTGCCAGCTAGCTGGAGTGGTGTTGCCTAGCAGGAGTGGTGTTGCCTAGCAGGAGTGGTGTTGCCTGCCAGCTTGCAGGAGTGGTGTTGCCTAGCAGGAGTGGTGTTGCCTGCCAGCTTGCAGGAGTGGTGTTGCCTAGCAGGAGTTGTGTTGCCTGCCAGCTAGCTGGAGTGGTGTTGCCTAGCAGGAGCGGTGTTGCCTGCCAGCTAGCAGGAGTGGTGTTGCCTAGCAGGAGTGGTGTTGTCTGTCAGCTAGCAGGAGTGGTGTTGCCTAGCAGGAGTGGTGTTGTCTGTCAGCTAGCAGGAATGGTGAAGCGAGCAGGAGTGGTGTTGCCTGCCAGCGAGCAGGAGTGGTGTTGCCTGCCAGCGAGCAGGAGTGGTGTTGCCTGCCAGCGAGCAGGAGTGGTGGTGTTGCCTGCCAGCGAGCAGGAGTGGTGGTGTTGCCTGCCAGCGAGCAGGAGTGGTGGTGTTGCCTGCCAGCGAGCAGGAGTGGTGGTGTTGCCTGCCAGCGAGCAGGAGTGGTGGTGTTGCCTGCCAGCGAGCAGGAGTGGTGGTGTTGCCTGCCAGCGAGCAGGAGTGGTGGTGTTGCCTGCCAGCGAGCAGGAGTGGTGGTGTTGCCTGCCAGCGAGCAGGAGTGGTGGTGTTGCCTGCCAGCGAGCGGGAGTGGTGGTTTTGCCTGCCAGCGAGCGGGAGTGTTGTTGCCTGTCAGCGAGCGGGAGTGGTGTTGCCTGTCAGCGAGTGGGAGTGGTGTTGTCTGTCAGCGAGCGGGAGTGTTGTTGCCTAGCGGGAGTGGTGTTGTCTAGCAGGAGTGGTGTTGTCTGTCAGCTAGCTGGAGTGTTGTTGCCTAGCAGGAGTGTTGTTGCCTGTCACCTAGCAGGAGTGGTGTTGCCTGTCAGCTAGCAGGAGTCTTGTTGCCTGCCAGCTAGCAGGAGTCTTGTTGCCTGTCAGCTAGCAGGAGTCTTGTTGCCTGTCAGCTAGCAGGAGTCTTGTTGCCTGTCAGCTAGCAGGAGTCTTGTTGCCTGTCACCTAGCAGGAGTCTTGTTGCCTGTCACCTAGCAGGAGTCTTGTTGCCTGTCAGCTAGCAGGAGTCTTGTTGCCTGTCAGCTAGCAGGAGTCTTGTTGCCTGTCACCTAGCAGGAGTCTTGTTGCCTGTCACCTAGCAGGAGTCTTGTTGCCTGTCACCTAGCAGGAGTCTTGTTGCCTGTCACCTAGCAGGAGTGGTGTTGCCTGTCAGCTAGCAGGAGTCTTGTTGCCTGCCAGCTAGCAGGAGTCTTGTTGCCTGCCAGCTAGCAGGAGTCTTGTTGCCTGTCAGCTAGCAGGAGTCTTGTTGCCTGTCACCTAGCAGGAGTCTTGTTGCCTGTCAGCTAGCAGGAGTCTTGTTGCCTGTCACCTAGCAGGAGTCTTGTTGCCTGTCGGCTAGCAGGAGTCTTGTTGCCTGTCGGCTAGCAGGAGTCTTGTTGCCTGTCGGCTAGCAGGAGTCTTGTTGCCTGTCGGCTAGCAGGAGTCTTGTTGCCTGTCGGCTAGCAGGAGTCTTGTTGCCTGTCGGCTAGCAGGAGTCTTGTTGCCTGTCGGCTAGCAGGAGTCTTGTTGCCTGCCGGCTAGCAGGAGTGGTGTTGCCTGCCGGCTAGCAGGAGTGGTGTTGCCTGCCGGCTAGCAGGAGTGGTATTGCCTGCCGGCTAGCAGGAGTGGTGTTGCCTGCCGGCTAGCAGGAGTGGTGTTGCCTGCCGGCTAGCAGGAGTGGTGTTGCCTGCCGGCTAGCTGGAGTTGTGTTGCCTAGCAGGAGTGGTGTTGCCTGCCAGCTAGCTGGAGTGGTGTTGCCTAGCAGGAGTGGTGGTGTTGCCTGCCAGCTAGCAGGAGTGGTGTTGCCTGCCAGCTAGCAGGAGTGGTGTTGCCTGCCAGCTAGCTGGAGTGGTGTTGCCTAGCAGGAGTGGTGTTGCCTGCCAGCTTGCAGGAGTGGTGTTGCCTAGCAGGAGTGGTGTTGCCTGCCAGCTTGCAGGAGTGGTGTTGCCTAGCAGGAGTGGTGTTGCCTGCCAGCTTGCAGGAGTGGTGTTGCCTAGCAGGAGTTGTGTTGCCTGCCAGCTAGCTGGAGTGGTGTTGCCTAGCAGGAGCGGTGTTGCCTGCCAGCTAGCAGGAGTGGTGTTGCCTAGCAGGAGTGGTGTTGTCTGTCAGCTAGCAGGAGTGGTGTTGCCTAGCAGGAGTGGTGTTGTCTGTCAGCTAGCAGGAATGGTGAAGCGAGCAGGAGTGGTGTTGCCTGCCAGCGAGCAGGAGTGGTGTTGCCTGCCAGCGAGCAGGAGTGGTGTTGCCTGCCAGCGAGCAGGAGTGGTGTTGCCTGCCAGCGAGCAGGAGTGGTGTTGCCTGCCAGCGAGCAGGAGTGGTGGTGTTGCCTGCCAGCGAGCAGGAGTGGTGGTGTTGCCTGCCAGCGAGCAGGAGTGGTGGTGTTGCCTGCCAGCGAGCAGGAGTGGTGGTGTTGCCTGCCAGCGAGCAGGAGTGGTGGTGTTGCCTGCCAGCGAGCAGGAGTGGTGGTGTTGCCTGCCAGCGAGCAGGAGTGGTGGTGTTGCCTGCCAGCGAGCGGGAGAGTTGTTGCCTGCCAGCGAGCGGGAGTGGTTTTGCCTGCCAGCGAGCGGGAGTGGTGTTGCCTGTCAGCGAGCGGGAGTGGTGTTGCCTGTCAGCGAGCGGGAGTGGTGTTGTCTGTCAGCGAGCGGGAGTGTTGTTGCCTAGCGGGAGTGGTGTTGTCTAGCAGGAGTGGTGTTGTCTGTCAGCTAGCTGGAGTGTTGTTGCCTAGCAGGAGTGTTGTTGCCTAGCAGGAGTGGTGTTGCCTAGCAGGAGTGTTGCCTGTCAGCTAGCAGGAGTGTTATAACATCATAATGCACCTCTCTGAGGAGAACGGTTTTCACGTTTTACAAACAATGGCCATTTTGGAAACTTGAGGAGAGAACATTTGCATGTGATTAAATCACTTATTTCTACAGTATGTCAGTCAAAACAAAGGAGCATCAATCTGATAGTTCTCATAACACGAACTATCTTTCTCAATGTCCTTTTTGTTTTCTTCTATTCAAATATGTGTATGGGAGTACTGGACCCTAATCTCTCTCCAGTCCTTTCTGCTTTCTCCTTCTCTGTCGTACTCTCTCTCTCTCTCGTACTCTCTCTCTCTCTCGTACTCTCTCTCTCTCTCGTACTCTCTCTCTCTCGTACTCTCTCTCTCTCTCGTACTCTCTCTCTCTCTCGTACTCTCTCTCTCTCGTACTCTCTCTCTCTCGTACTCTCTCTCTCTCTCGTACTCTCTCTCTCTCACTCTCTCTCTCTCTCGTACCCTCTCTCTCTCTCGTACTCTCTCTCTCTCTCGTACTCTCTCTCTCTCGTACTCTCTCTCGTACTCTCTCTCTCTCTCTCCTACTCTCTCTCTCTCTCCTACTCTCTCTCTCGTACTCTCTCTCGTACTCTCTCTCTCTCGTACTCTCTCTCTCTCATACTCTCTCTCGTACTCTCTCTCTCTCGTACTCTCTCTCTCTTTTGTACTCTCGTACTCTCACTCTCGTACTCTCTCTCTCTCGTACTCTGATACACACAGGGATGATGTTATCCAAACTAATCAGCGCAGTGTTGCAATGAGTGAATGCAAATATCTGCTCTCTCTCATACTGCCTATCTCTTCTCAGTAGCAGCTGTGGCAGGAAATTATAATTTTTGTTATATATATTTTTTTTAGCCTTTATTTAACTAGGCAAGTCAGTTAAGAATAAATTCATATTTTATAAATGACAGGTACAGTACTGCTACGTAACAGTAAAAAGGCCATGCAACACACACTGTCTGTACGGCTACATATTCAACAGTCCAATGCAGTGTGTTTTGACCCAAACACTCATTTGGTGTATGTTTAGAGTCATAGCGATAGAGAGAGGCATAGCGATAGAGAGAGGCAGAGCGATAGAGAGAGGCAGAGCGATAGAGAGAGGCAGAGCGATAGAGAGAGGCAGAGCGATAGAGAGAGGCAGAGCAAAAGAGAGAGGCATAGCGATAGAGAGAGGCATAGCGATAGAGAGAGGCATAGCGATAGAGAGTGGTAGAGCGATAGAGAGAGGCATAGCGATAGAGAGAGGCATAGCGATAGAGAGTGGCATAGCGAAAGAGAGAGGCATAGCGATAGAGAGAGGCATAGCGATAGAGAGAGGCATAGCGATAGAGAGAGGCATAGCGATAGAGAGAGGCATAGCGATAGAGGCATAGCGATAGAGAGTGGCATAGCGATAGAGAGTGGCAGAGCGATAGAGAGAGGCATAGCGATAGAGAGAGGCATAGCGATAGAGAGAGGCATAGCGATAGAGAGAGGCATAGCGATAGAGAGAGGCAGAGCGATAGAGAGTGGCATAGCGATAGAGAGTGGCATAGCGATAGAGAGTGGCATAGCGATAGAGAGTGGCATAGCGATAGAGAGTGGCATAGCGATAGAGAGTGGCATAGCGATAGAGAGAGTCAGAGCGATAGAGAGAGGCAGAGCGATAGAGAGAGGCAGAGCGATAGAGAGAGGCAGAGCGATAGAGAGAGGCAGAGCGATAGAGAGAGGCAGAGCGAAAGAGAGTGGCATAGCGATAGAGAGTGGCATAGCGATAGAGAGTGGCATAGCGATAGAGAGTGGCAGAGCGATAGAGAGTGGCAGAGCGATAGAGAGAGGCAGAGCGAAAGAGTGGCAGAGCGATAGAGAGAGGCAGAGCGATAGAGGCAGAGCGATAGAGAGAGGCAGAGCGATAGAGAGTGGCAGAGCGATAGTGGCAGAGCGTTAGGGGGGGCGGGGCAGAGAGCGTTAGGGGGGGCGGGGCAGAGAGCATGGGGGGGTTTGGGAAGAGAGCGTGGGGGGGCAGAGAGATTTAGGGGGAGTGAGGGCAAGATACAGATAGGCGGACAAACACAGTGTGGTCTCAGCCAGTAAGTAGAGATGGAGAGAGAGCCAGCGGTGTCCCAGGGTCCTCCTTTCTCAGAGCAGATATTAGTCTATATCTGACACCATGGGCCAGCTGCCTCACTGACGCTGTATGATTGGTGGACCAATCCCTGGGCCGGGGGGGTGGTAGAGGGTGATGGGGTGACATGGTGAAGTTGGGAGAGTAGATTGACAGTCGGTGGGAGAGGGGGAGGCGGGACAGAGAGGGAGAGGGGGTGGCAGGGAAGAGAGGGAGAGGGGGTGCAGGACAGAGAGGGAGAGGGGGTGCAGGACAGAGAGGGAGAGGGGTTGGCAGGGAAGAGAGGGAGAGGGGTTGGCAGGGAAGAGAGGGAGAGGGGTTGGCAGGACAGAGAGGGAGAGGGGGTGGCAGGACAGAGGGGGAGGGGGTGGCAGGACAGAGAGGGGGAGGGGGTGCAGGACAGAGGGGGAGGGGGTGGCAGGGAAGAGAGGGAGAGGGGTTGGCAGGGAAGAGAGGGAGAGGGGTTGGCAGGACAGAGAGGGAGAGGGGTTGGCAGGACAGAGAGGGAGAGGGGGTGGCAGGACAGAGAGGGAGAGGGGGTGGCAGGACAGAGAGGGAGAGGGGGTGGCAGGACAGAGAGGGAGAGGGGGTGGCAGGACAGAGAGGGAGAGGGGGTGGCAGGACAGAGAGGGAGAGGGGGTGGCAGGACAGAGAGGTAGAGGGGTTGGCAGGGAAGAGGGGGAGAGGGGGTGGCAGGGAAGAGGGGGAGAGAGGGAGACTCGTGCAGTAAATAGGGTCAGAATAGGTAGCTTGTAGCGCTGCAGTTGCTACAGTTTTGATGGCATCTTTAACGGGCTGAAACAGGGTGATGAGCAGGGAGATATGAGAAAACAGATGGGAGGGGGTTTATGTCTTCACTTTTGCGTCTGTGTGTTTCTTTCTCTCTGTGTGTGTGTGTGTGTGTGTGTGTGTGTGTGTGTGTGTGTGTCAATGGGTCTCATCTTTCCTCTTCACTGCACCCTGACAGCGGTGTCTGACAAGACCCTATAATGTGTGTGTGTGTGTTTATCTGTCTCTAACCCCTCACTGCCAGCTCTCTGGGGTGTTGTGCACTACGTAATGGAAATACTCACCCCGCTGAGCTGGCCTCTGTACAGGCACTCCTCTGGACACCTAACTGAGGGCCTTTGTTGCTCATGGGTCTTGATTACACTGAACCCTGGGTTGCTTCCTAGGAGAGGAGGGAGGAGCGGAGAGAATAGAAGAGGAGAAAGGGAGGGAAAAGAGGGGAGAGAAGGTAAGGAGAGAGGATGAGGTTGTGGGGGAGTTGAGGGGTCAGAAGTGAGGAGAGGAGAAAACAAGGGGGAGGAGGTGAGGAGAGGAGAGAGGATGAGGTAGTGGGGCAGATGAGGAGAGGAGAGGAGAGAATAGAAGAGGACAAAAGGAGGGAAAAGAGGGGAGAAGGTGAGGAGAGAGGATGAGGTAGTGGGGGAGATGAGGTGAGGAGGGTGTGTTTTCAGGAGCTGTGTAAAATAACAGGCCACTGCAGGCTGCCTCGTTCTCCATCAGATCTCGTTTTAGAATCAGGGAGATGTTCTGGTGAAGAACGGAACAGAGAATGTGGAACCAAGTCGATTGGTCACATGGTGCCTCGTAGTTCCTTCTACCTTAAAGCCTGTTTCACTGTGGTTGTACCACTGCACCACTTCCAATACTCGTGTACGGCAGTAGTTTTAGTAATGTGGGGAAAAAGGGATATTATTTGTGACGATATACCGTATCGCTTTGACAATATAGCAATATTGTTTTGCTAGTTAGTTGTACCTGCACCAAAACGCCAATATTGTATGTTTTTGCGCTAGTTTGCTGTACCTGCACCAAAACACTAATATTTTATTTTTTCAGCACTTTTATTTCCATGACTGATCAAAAGTCATTTTCACATGCGCTCTCTCGCCTCTCTGAAGCAGACATTATGGTGGGCAATGTGTATTGGGACATTGAATCACAATAAAATCACTGTATGGAATCTCAATCCATATCATAATACATTCTGTGGAAGATGTGATGCCAGATTTAGAGACTTTCTGTGTGATGCCAGATTTAGAGACTTTCTGTGTGATGCCAGATTTAGAGACTTTCTGTGTGATGCCAGATTTAGAGACTTTCTATAAGGTCTCTTTTTATAGCATGAGAACACATTTAAAAAATAAAATGAACTTTGTAAAATAAAATGAACATGTTGCAAGGTACTCTGTTATTTTTTTCTAGCTTTCAAATAGGAACAGTATTTTCCTCTTCCTTACAACGCTTCCCGGGGCCTTAGTGTACAAGAGGAAGTAGTGCACTATGTTGTCAACTCTTCCCAGGGTCCTTAGTGTACAAGAGGAAGTAGTGCACTATGTTGTCAACTCTTCCCAGGGTCCTTAGTGTACAAGAGGAAGTAGTGCACTATGTTGTCAACTCTTCCCAGGGTCCTTCGTGTACAAGAGGAAGTAGTGCACTATATATATATATATCCCATTTCGCAGACGCTTTTGTCCAAAGCGACTTACAAGTCGGCTGGGGCCACTACTGGGGCCACTACTTTTACATATGGGTGGCCCCCAGCGGGAATCGAACCCACGACACTTGGCGTTGCAAGCGCCATGCTCTACCGACTGAGCCTCATCTCTGTTGTCAACTCTTCCCAGGGTCCTTCGTGTACAAGAGGAAGTAGTGCACTATGTTGTCAACTCTTCCCAGGGTCCTTCGTGTACAAGAGGAAGTAGTGCACTATGTTGTCAACTCTTCCCAGGGTCCTTCGTGTACAAGAGGAAGTAGTGCACTATGTTGTCAACTCTTCCCAGGGTCCTTAGTGTACAAGAGGAAGTAGTGCACTATGTTGTCAACTCTTCCCAGGGTCCTTCGTGTACAAGAGGAAGTAGTGTACTATGTTGTCAACTCTTCCCAGGGTCCTTTGTGTACAAGAGGAAGTAGTGCACTATGTTGTCAACTCTTCCCAGGGTCCTTAGTGTACAAGAGGAAGTAGTGCACTATGTTGTCAACTCTTCCCAGGGTCCTTAGTGTACAAGAGGAAGTAGTGCACTATGTTGTCAACTCTTCCCAGGGTCCTTAGTGTACAAGAGGAAGTAGTGCACTATGTTGTCAACTGTCAATATTTTTTAGAGTAATTCCCCTTGAATTACACGTCTGGCCCTTTAATCGTGCGTCTCGTGAGTGAGGAATGTGCGGAATGTGAGGAATGTGAGGAATGTGCGGAATGTGCGGAATGTGAGGAATGTGCGGAATGTGCGGAATGTGAGGAATGTGAGGAATGTGCGGAATGTGAGGAATGTGCGGAATGTGAGGAATGTGAGGAATGTGCGGAATGTGAGGAATGTGAGGAATGCGCGGAATGTGAGGAATGTGCGGAATGTGAGGAATGTGCGGAATGTGAGGAATGCGCGGAATGTGAGGAATGCGCCCTCATAATATTCTTCTTCTGCCAGGTCAGCCTACTTTGCAGTTAACATTTATTTGAGAAGGTTTTTGGGAATGTAATTCTGTCAACCCACAAGACGGTTATCACATCAACTGGCTACACACTGAGTGATAGACAAACACGCCCACCACACAGGCAGACAGGGGTAATATTGCTGGAAATGAATTGTCAGATATTGTGTTACGTTTGGCTTTTAACCCAATAGTGGCAAACCAGGGGTGGGATAATGTGAATGTTGCGTTGACTAGATAGTTGCTGGGAGCCTTTGCACTGTCTGATACTTGTGAGATTTGTTTGACAGTTTGCGATGAAACATGTAAAAAATTCCATATACTACTCATAGGTGGGAACATCTTCCTAATATTGAGTTGCCCCCCCCCCCCCATTTGCCCTCAGAACAGCCTCAAGTCGTTGGGGCATGGACTCTCGAAAGCGTCACACAGGGACGCTGGCCCATGTTGACTCCAATGCTTCCCACAGTTGTCAAGTTGGCTGGATGTTCTTTGGCTGGTGGACCATTATTGATGCCCACGGGAAACTATTGAAAAACCCAGTTCTTGACACACTCAAACCGGTGTGCCTGGCACCTACTACCATACCCTGCTCAATGGCACTTAAATATTTTGTCTTGCCCATTCACCTTCTGAACAGCCTACATACACAATTCATTTCTCAATTGTCTCAAGGCTTAAATATCATTCTTTAACCTGCCTCCTCCCCTTCATCTACACTGATTGAAGTGTAGATCCCTTATTGACATCAATAAGGGATAATATATTTCACCTGGAGGTCAGGATGCCATGGAAAGTGCAGGGGTTCCTATTTGTTTGTACACTGTGTACATCGAGAAGGCCAAATTCAGATGAAGTCTTTTCTTTGTCTTCCAGAGAATTGTGTGTATTTGTGTATTTTTTTTTTCATTTAACCTTTATTTAACTAGGCAATTCAGATAAAGAACAAATTCATATTTACAATGACGGCCTACACAATCCATGTGTAAATGATTGAACGATGAAAGATTACACTGACAGACAGGGCAGCTCAGCTTCGGGCTCCAAAGCAACTTTGCAGTATCGGACCTGCCTGGTGTGTTCCTTGTTCTTCATGATGCTCTCTGCGCTTTTAACAGACCTCTGAGACTATCACAGTGCAGGTGCATTTATACGGAGACTTGATTACACACAGGTGGATTGTATTTATCATCATTAGTCATTTAGGTCAACATTGGATCATTCAGAGATCCTCACTGAACTTCTGGAGAGAGTTTGCTGCACTGAAAGTAAAGGGGCTGAATAATTTTGCACGCCCAATTTTTCAGGTTTTGATTTGTTAAAAAAGTTTGAAATATCCAATAAATGTCGTTCCACTTCATGATTTTGTCCCACTTGTTGTTGATTCTTCACAGAAAAATACAGTTTTATATCTTTATGTTTGAAGCCTGAAATGTGGCAAAAGGTCGCAAAGTTCAAGGGGGCCGAATACTTTCGCAAGGCACTGTATATATTTTTTTGTGTGTTATTTCGTATATTATTAGCCTAGAATGTTTTTTTGCGTTATTACATACAGCCTTTTGAATATCAGAGTGACGGTAACTCACCAGCATTACGACCAGGAATTCGACTATCCCGAATTGGATCGTTTGGTCGTACCCCCCTGGGCAATTGAACTTATCCCAGAGGCTGCTTCAAGACACCGCCGGCAGCGATGAGGTATTCGGAGTGTACTTCTCGTCCGACTCAGGAGGCGTGCACACACCATTCACCGCTCCGGAGTATTTCTTGCTAATGTTCGGTCTCTGGACAATAAAGTAGACAAGTTCAGGGCGAGGATCTACTTCCAGAGAGATATCAAGGACTGTAACATACTCTGTTTCACAGAATCATGACTCTCTCTGGATACGCTGTCTTCGTCCACACAGCCAGCTGGGTTCTCAGCACATCGCGGAGACAGTAATAAAGAACTCTCTGGGGAAAAAAGAAAGGCTGTGGTGTATGTTTCATGGTTATCTAGTCATGGTGTGATTGTGGCAACGTACAGAAACTCAAGTCCTTTTGTTCACCCGACCTAGAATACCTCACAATCAAATGCTGACCGTATTACCTCCCAAGATAATGATCTTTGGTTATAGTCACAGCTGTGTATTTTACCCCTCAAGCCGATACCACAACGGCCCTCAAGGAACCACACTGGACATTATGCAAACTGGAAACCACATGTCCTGAGGCCGCATTTATTGTTTCTGGGGATTTTAACAAAGCAAATTTGAGGAAAACGCTACCGAAGTTCTATCAACACATTGACTGTTGTACTAGCGCTGGAAAAACACTTGACTATTGTTACTCCCACATTCGGGATGCCTACAAGGCCCTCCCTCACCCTCCCTTTGGCAAATCAGGTTACGACTCGATTTTGGTCCTCCCTTCCTGTAAGCAGAAACTCAAACAGGATGTACCCATGCTCAGGCCTTTTCAATGCTGGTCTGACCAATCAGAATCCATGCGTCAAGATTGTTTTGATCACGCGGACTGGGATATGTTCCAGGTAGCCTCTGAGAATAACTTTGATGTATACACGGACACAGTGACTGAGTTCATCAGGAAGTGTATGGGGGATGTTGTTCCCACTGTGACTATTAAAGCCTACCCAAACCAGAAACCATGGCTAGTTGGCAGCATTCGTGCAAACCACTGCATTTAACCATGGCAAGGTGGCTGGGAATATGGCTGAATACAAACAGTGTAGTTTTTTTCCTCCGTAAGGCAATCAAACATGCTAAACGTCAGTACAGTGACAGAGTCGCCGCAATTCAACAGCTCAGACACGAGACACATGTGGCAGAGTCTACAGACGATCACGGACTACAAAGGGAAAACCAGCCACATCGCGTAAACCGTCGTCTTGCTTCCGGACAAGCTAAACCCCTTCTTTGCCCGCTTTGAAGATAACATAGTCCCACTGATGTGGCCCGCTCCCAAGTACTGTGGGCTCTTGGACTCCCAATCACGGCCGGATGTGATGCAGCCTGTATTCAAACCAGGGACTGCAGTGATGCCTCTTGCACTGAGATGCAGTGTTTTAGACCACTTCAAGATGTCCGCCATTGTTCCTGTACACAAGGAAGCAAAGGTAACTGAACTAAATGACTATCGCCCCGTAGCACTCACTTCTGTTATCATGAAGTGCTTTGAGAGGCTCATATCACTTCCACCTTACCCAACACCCTAGGCCCACTTCAATTTGTTTACCGCCCCAATAGATCCACATCCATCACACTACACACTGCCCTATGCTGTTCATTGACTATAGCTCACCATTCAACACCATAATAGTCTCCAAGCTCATCATTAAGCTCAGGGACCTGGGTCTGAACCGCGCCCTGTGCAACTGGGTCCTGGACTTCCCGAAGGGCCGCCCCCAGGTGGTGAAGGTAGGAAACAACACCTCCACTTTGCTGATTCTCAACACTGGAGCCCCACAAGGGTGTGTGATCAGCCCCCTCCTGTACTCCCTGTTCACCCATGACTGCGTGGCCACGCACGCCTCCAACTCAATCATCAAGTTTGCAGACGATTCAACAGTACTAGGCCTGATTACCAACAATGATGAGAGCCTACAGGGAGGAGGTGAGGGCCCTGGTGGAGCGGGTGCTGGAAAAATAACTTCTCCCACAACGTCAACAAAACGAAGGAGTGGACCTCAAGAAACAGCAGAGGGAGCACATCCCCTATCCACATCAATGGGACCGCAGCGGAGAAGGTGGAAAGCTTCAAGTTCCTTGGCGTACACAACACGGATATTTCTGAAATTTTCCACACACACAGACAGTGTGATGAAGAAGGTGCCTCTTCAGCCTCCTGAGGTTGAAGAAATGTGTCTTGTCCCGTAAGACCCTCAAGCTTTTACAGATGCACAATTGAGAGCATCCCGTCGGGCTGTATCACCGCCTGGTACTGCAACTGCACCACCCACAACCGCAAGGCTCTCCAGAGGGTGATGCAGTTTGCCCAACACATCACCGGGGGCAAACTACCTGCCCTCCAGGACACCTACACCACCCGATGTCACAAGAAGGCCAAAAAGATCCTCAAGGACAACAACCACCTGAGCTAACTGCCTTTTCACCCCGCTTACCATCCAGAAGGCGAGGTCAGTACAAGTGCATCAAGGCTGGGAACGAGAGACTGAAAACAGCTTCTATCTCAAGGCCATCGGAGTGTTCCAACGGCCATCGGAGTGTTCCAACGGCCATCGGAGTGTTCCAACGGCCATCGGAGTGTTCCAACGGCCATCGGAGTGTTCCAACGGCCATCGGAGTGTTCCAACGGCCATCACTAACCGGCTACCAGCCGGTTACGCCACTCTGCACCTTCAACAAGGCTGCTGCCCTATATACATAGACATGGAATCACTGGCCACTTTGATAATGGAACACTAGTCACTTTAATAATGTTTACATACTGCTTTACTCATCTCATGTTTATACTGTATTCTGTTCTACTGTATTTTAGTTGATAC
>NC_088235.1:108020392-108177892 GCF_036934945.1 Oncorhynchus masou masou
CCTAATTGGGGAAAGGGGGAGGGGGGTGAGAGGAGCTTGGGGAGTTGGAGTGGAGGGGGGTGAGGGGAGGTTGGGGAGTTGGAGTGGAGGGGGGTTGGGGAGTTGGAGTGGAGGGGGGTGAGGGGAGGGGGAGGTTGGGGAGTTGGAGTGGAGGGGGTGAGGGGAGCTTGGGGAGTTGGAGTGGAGGGGGTGAGGGGAGCTTGGGGAGTTGGAGTGGAGGGGGTGAGGGGAGCTTGGGGAGTTGGAGTGGAGGGGGGTGAGGGGAGCTTGGGGAGTTGGAGTGGAGGTGGGGTGAGGGGAGCTTGGGGAGTTGGAGTGGAGAGGGGGTGAGGGGAAGATGGGGATTTAGAAAGATGAGCGAGTGCAGACGTATGTCAGGGGATGTTGGTGAGAGAGAGAGTGGGACAGGTCAGATGGTGAAGGGTTGGTTGTTGGTGGGACAGGTGAAGGGTTGGATGTTGGTGGGACAGGTAAGGGTTGGATGTTGGTGGGACAGGTGGAGGGTTGGTTGTTGGTGGGACAGGTGAGGGTTGGATGTTAGTGTGAGAGAGTGGGGCAGGTCAGATGGTGAAGGGTTGGTTGTTGGTGGGACAGGTGGAGGGTTGGATGTTGGTGAGAGAGAGAGAGTGGGATGAGGGGAGGTTGGGGAGGTGGAAGGGGGGTGAGGGGAGGTTGGGGAGTTGGAGTGGAGGGGGGGTGAGGGGAGGTTGGGGAGTTGGAGTGGAGGGGAGGTTGGGGAGTTTGAGTGGAGGGGAGGTTGTGGAGTTGGAGTGGAGAGGGGGTGAGCAGAGCTTGGGGAGTTGGAGGGGGTGAGGGGAGCTTGGGGAGTTGGAGTGGAGGGGGGGGTGAGGGGAGGTTGGGGAGTTTGAGTGGAGGGGAGGTTGGGGAGTTGGAGTGGAGAGGGGGTGAGGGGAGCTTGGGGAGTTTAGAGGGGGTGAGGGGAGCTTGGGGAGTTGGAGTGGAGGGGGGTGAAGGGAGCTTGGGGAGATGGAGGGGAGTGGGGGGTGAGGGGAGCTTGGGGAGTTGGAGTGGAGGGGGGGTGAGGGGAGCTTGGGGAGTTGGAGTGGAAAGGGGGTGAGGGGAGCTTGGGGAGTTGGAGTGGAGGGGGTGAAGGGAGCTTGGGGAGTTGGAGTGGAGGGGGTGAGGGGAGCTTGGGGAGTTGGAGTGGAAAGGGGGTGAGGGGAGCTTGGGGAGTTGGAGTGGAGGTGGGGTGAGGGGAGCTTGGGGAGTTGGAGTGGAGGTGGGGTGAGGGGAGCTTGGGGAGTTGGAGTGGAGGTGGGGTGAGGGGAGCTTGGGGAGTTGGAGTGGAGAGGGGGTGAGGGGAGCTTGGGGAGTTGGAGTGGAGAGGGGGTGAGGGGAAGATGGGGATTTAGAAAGATGAGCGAGTGCAGACGTATGTCAGGGGATGTTGGTGAGAGAGAGAGTGGGACAGGTCAGATGGTGAAGGATTGGTTGTTGGTGGGACAGGTAGAGGGTTGGATGTTGGTGGGACAGGTTGAGGGTTGGATGTTGGTGGGACAGGTGGGGGTTGGATGTTGGTGGGACAGGTGGGGGGTTGGATGTTGGTGAGAGAGTGGGACAGGTGTGTTGATTGCTCGGAGCTCTAAACCAGACCATTGATAGACCAGGATAGACCGGAGCAGAGCCAGTCAGTCGCGTTAGACTCAGAAGGGTTAAGGGGTTTTTCGACCAGTCCGAGAGCCTTGGCTTGCCTACCGGTTGATTCGTTGGCTGGCTGGCTGGCTGACTGAGAAAGCGTTAGCTGGCCTACCGTTTAGCTGGCTGACTGAGAAAGCGTTAGCTGGCCTACCGTTTAGCTGGCTGACTGAGAAAGCGTTAGCTGGCCTACCGTTTAGCTGGCTGACTGAGAAAGTGTTAACTGGTTAGCTGGCTGGCTGGGGGAATATAAGGCATGGCTTTAAGACTAAAACCCCCCAGAGTAGAGGAGGGAGAGAGTGGAGAGCTCAGTTAATGTCTCTCTTCCTCTTTCCATTCCTCCCTCCCTCGACAGCTCTCTCTCTCTCTGTCTCTCTCTCTCTGTCTCTGTTTCTCTCTCTGTCTCTGTTTCTCTCTCTGTCTCTGTCTCTCTCTGTGTCATTTTCTCACTCACTTTCTGGCTGGCTGGTTGGTTGGTTGGTCGGCTGGCTGGTTGGTTGGTCGGCTGGCTGGTTGGTTGGTCGGCTGGCTGGTTGGTTGGTCGGCTGGCTGGTTGGTTGGTCGGCTGGCTGGTTGGTTGGTCGGCTGGCTGGCTGGGGGGATATAAAACTGGGCTTAAATACTAAAATCCCCAGTGGAGCAGGGCAGAGGGAGGTAGTTTGAAGGGAGGGGGAGAGGTGGCTCAGTTAATCTCTCTCTCCCCCTTTCCATTCCTCCCTCCCTTGACGGCTCTCTTTTTTTTACCGATTCCTTTCCTCTATCTAATTATCTTTTTCCTCCATTCTGTTTCTCAACTCTCCTTCACTCTCTCTTTCTCTCTCTCTCTCTCTCTCTCTCTCTCTCTCTCTCTCTCTCTCTCTCTCTCTCCCTCCTCCTCTCCTCTCCTCTCCTGCTCTCTCTGTCTCCTCTCTCTGCCTCCTCTCCTCTATCTGTCTCTCTCTCGCTCTCTCCTCCCCTCCCCCCTACTCTGTCTCTGTCTCTCTCCTCTCCTCTCTCTCTGTATCTGGCTGAGGAGGATGATGTGGATAGGATGGAGAGGAGAGAAGAGGATGGAGAGGAGGGGATGGAGAGGAGGATGGAGAGGGGAGATTCTGTAGAGGAGAGGATGGATAGGATGTAGAGGAGGATGATGTGGATAGGATGGAGAGGAGTGGATGGAGAGGAGAGGAGTGGATGTGGAGGAGTGGATGGAGAGGAGTGGATGGAGAGGAGTGGATGGAGAGGAGTGGATGTGGAGGAGTGGATGGAGAGGAGTGGATGTGGAGGAGTGGATGTGGAGGAGTGGATGTGGAGGAGTGGATGTGGAGGAGTGGATGTGGAGGAGTGGATGTGGAGGAGTGGATGTGGAGGAGTGGATGTGGAGGAGTGGATGTGGAGGAGTGGATGTGGAGGAGTGGATGGAGAGGAGTGGATGGGGAGGAGTGGATGGGGAGGAGTGGATGTGGAGGAGAGTAGATGGAGAGGAGTGGAAGGAGAGGAGTGGAAGGAGAGGAGAGGAAGGAGAGGGGAGAATATTGAGGGGATGTATAGGAGAGGATATAGAGGGGATGTAGAGGAGAGGATATAGAGGGGATGTAGAGGAGGGGATGGAGAAAATGTAGAGGAGGGGATGTAGAGGGGAGGAGAGAATGGAGATTCTGTAGAGGAGTGGATGTAGAGGGGAGGAGATAATGGAGAGGAGATGATGTAGAGGGCAGAGGCTGTAGAGGGCAGAGGCTGTAGAGGGCAGAGGCTGTAGAGGGCAGAGGCTGTAGAGGGCAGAGGCTGTGGAGGGCAGAGGCTGTGGAGGGCAGAGGCTGTGGAGGGCGGAGGCTGTGGAGGGCGGAGGCTGTGGAGGGCGGAGGCTGTGGAGGGCGGAGGCTGTGGAGGGCGGAGGCTGTGGAGGGCGGAGGCTGTGGAGGGCGGAGGCTGTGGAGGGCGGAGGCTGTGGAGGGCGGAGGCTGTGGAGGGCAGAGGCTGTGGAGGGCAGAGGCTGTGGAGGGCAGAGGCTGTGGAGGGCAGAGGCTGTGGAGGGCAGAGGCTGTAGAGGGCAGAGGCTGTGGAGGATGATGTGAATAGGATGGAGAGGAGGCTGGAGAGGATGATGTGGATAGGATGGAGAGGAGAGAAGAGGATGTAGAGGGGAGATTCTGTAGAGGAGACGATGGAGAGGAGAGGAGGTAGAGGAGAGAAGGTAGAGGCTGCAGAGGGGAGGAGAGGCTGCAGAGGAGAGGAGGTAGAGGCTGCAGAGGGGAGGAGGTAGAGGCTGCAGAGGGGAGGAGGTAGAGGCTGCAGAGGGGAGGAGGTAGAGGCTGCAGAGGGGAGGAGGTAGAGGCTGCAGAGGGGAGGAGGTAGAGGCTGCAGAGGGGAGGAGGTAGAGGCTGCAGAGGGGAGGAGGTAGAGGCTGCAGAGGGGAGGAGGCAGAGGCTGCAGAGGGGAGGAGAGGCTGCAGAGGGGAGGAGAAGATGTAGATGCTGTAGTGGATGGAGAGAGGAGAGGATGGAGAGAGGAGAGGGTGTGGAGGAGAGGAGAGGATGGAGAGGGTGTGGAGGAGAGGGTGTGGAGGAGAGGGGGTGGAGGAGAGGGGGTGGAGGAGAGGGTGTGGAGGAGAGGAGAGGGTGTGGAGGAGAGGAGAGGGTGTGGAGGAGAGGAGAGGGTGTGGAGGAGAGGAGAGGAGAGGATGGAGACAGACAGACAGACAGACAGACACAAACAGATGGAGACAGACAGAGATGCTCGTTGGAGAAGGAAGGGCGAGAGAAATCCCTTCTGGATGGAAAGAGGGTTTGTGTTGGAATGTTCTGGTCATTTGCTCCTGCTGAGTTTGTGTGATCTTGAGTGAAATAGATCAATCTATTTGTTTACACACACACACACGGACGGACGGACGGACGGACGGACGGACGGACAGAGACTCACCACATCCCTCAGACAGACAGAGACTCACCACCCTTAGACAGATAAAAAACAGGCAGACAGGCAGACTGACCCCTCAGACAGTCAGGCAGACAGACACTCTCCCCACAGACAGACAGACAGACAGACAGACAGACAGACAGACAGACAGACAGACAGACAGACAGAGCTTTGTCTTACTATAATCCTATTTTCCGTAAACTTAACACTTACCCTAACCTCACCCCGTAAACCTCACCCAAACCCCTAACCCTAAAATAGTGTTTTTCCAAATGAGGACCGGCAAAACGTGTACTCACACACACACAGTGCTTACTGCTTCGTTTTATTGTATCGGGATCTTGTCTGGTGTCCTTGGGTCAGGACTGTCATTCAAACTCACATGCTTCCTGTCAACCCAAATGGGCTGGACAATGACAGTTCCGGGAATCTGGCAACCCAAATGGGCTGGACAATGACAGTTCCGGGAATCTGGCAACCCAAATGGGCTGGACAATGACAGTTCCGGGAATCTGGCAACCCAAATGGGCTGGACAATGACAGTTCCGGGAATCTGGCAACCCAAATGGGCTGGACAATGACAGTTCCGGGAATCTGGCAACCCAAATGGGCTGGACAATGACAGTTCCGGGAATCTGGCAACCCAAATGGGCTGGACAATGACAGTTCCGGGAATCTGGCAACCCATATGTTTTTATTTGGTGAATGTGAGTGCCATATTTAAGATAGACTCTACAAGGTGCTTAATAATAGAAGAGACAGAGAGACAGACAGGCTCTCAACCCTCAGACAGACAGACAGACAGACGGGCTCTCAACCCTCAGACAGACAGACAGACAGACAGACAGACAGACAGACAGACAGACGGGCTCTCAACCCTCGGACAGACAGACAGACTCACCCCTCAGACAGATAAAACAGACAGGCAGACTCACCCCTCAGACAGGCAGACTCACCCCTCAGACAGACAGACTCAACCCTCAGACAGGCAGACTCACCCCTCAGACAGGCAGACTCACCCCTCAGACAGACAGACTCACCCCTCAGACAGGCAGACTCACCCCTCAGACAGACAGACTCACCCCTCAGACAGACAGACTCACCCCTCAGACAGACAGACTCAACCCTCAGACAGGCAGACTCACCCCTCAGACAGGCAGACTCACCCCTCAGACAGACAGACTCACCCCTCAGACAGGCAGACTCACCCCTCAGACAGGCAGACTCACCCCTCAGACAGACAGACTCAACCCTCAGACAGGCAGACTCACCCCTCAGACAGGCAGACTCACCCCTCAGACAGACAGACTCACCCCTCAGACAGGCAGACTCACCCCTCAGACAGGCAGACTCACCCCTCAGACAGGCAGACTCACCCCTCAGACAGGCAGACTCACCCCTCAGACAGACAGACTCACCCCTCAGACAGGCAGACTCACCCCTCAGACAGGCAGACTCACCCCTCAGACAGATAAAACAGACAGGTAGATTCACCCCTCAGACAGGCAGACTCACCCCTCAGACAGGCAGACTCACCCCTCAGACAGGCAGACTCACCCCTCAGACAGGCAGACTCACCCCTCAGACAGACAGACTCACCCCTCAGACAGGCAGACTCACCCCTCAGACAGGCAGACTCACCCCTCAGACAGGCAGACTCACCCCTCAGACAGGCAGACTCACCCCTCAGACAGGCAGACTCACCCCTCAGACAGGCAGACTCACCCCTCAGACAGGCAGACTCACCCCTCAGACAGGCAGACTCACCCCTCAGACAGGCAGACAGGCAGACTCACCCCTCAGACAGGCAGACTCACCCCTCAGACAGGCAGACTCACCCCTCAGACAGGCAGACTCACCCCTCAGACAGGCAGACTCACCCCTCAGACAGATAATTCAGACAGGCAGACTCACCCCTCAGACAGACTCAACCCTTAGAGAGATAAAACAGACAGGCAGACTCACCCCTCAGACAGGCAGACACTCACCCCTCAGACAGGCAGATAGGCAGACTCACCCCTCAGACCAGCAGACAGACTCACCCCTCAGACCAGCAGACAGACTCACCCCTCAGACAGGCAGATAGGCAGACTCACCCCTCAGACCAGCAGACAGACTCACCCCTCAGACCAGCAGACAGACTCACCCCTCAGACAGACAGATACTCACCACCCTTAGACAGATAAAAAACAGTCAGGCAGGCAGACTCACCCCTCAGACAGGCAGTCAGACAGACAGACTCACCCCTCAGACAGGCAGCCAGCCAGCCTCACCCCTCAGACAGACAGACAGACAGGCAGTCAGACAGACTCACCCCTCAGACAGGCAGACAGACAGACACTCACCCCTCAAACAGATAAAACAGACAGACTCACCCCTCAGACAGACAGACAGGCAGACTCACCCCTCAGACAGGCAGACAGACATGCAGACAGACAGTCTCACCCCTCAGACAAGCAGACAGACACTCACCCCTCAGACAGACAGACAGGCAGACTCACCCCTCAGACAGACAGATGTTCCATATGGTGCTCTGCTCCTTGTCTAAATTCATATCCCCTGGTGGGGGGCTGAAGGGCAGGTCCTCCCCAGGGGAGGTGTTGGGAGGTAAAGCCCTTAAGGCTCTACACCCATTCCACCCTGCCCGGTCTGTACCCCCCCCCCCTCCACCTTGCCCGTTCTGTACACCCCCTCCACCCTGCCCGTTCTGTACACCCCCCTCCACCCTGCCCGTTCTGTACACCCCCTCCACCCTGCCCGGTCTGTACCCCCCCCCCCCCCTCCACCTTGCCCGTTCTGTACACCCCCCCCTCCACCTTGCCCGTTCTGTACACCCCTCCACCCTGCCAGTTCTGTACACCCCCTCCACCCGGCCCGGTCTGTACCCCCCCCCCCACCCTGCCCGGTCTGTACCCCCTCCACCTTGCCCGTTCTGTACACCCCCTCCACCCGGCCCGGTCTGTACCCCCCCCTCCACCTTGCCCGTTCTGTACACCCCCTCCACCCTGCCAGGTCTGTACCCCCCTCCACCCTGCCAGTTCTGTACACCCCCTCCACCCTGCCAGTTCTGTACCCCCCTCCACCCTGCCAGTTCTGTACCCCCCCTCCACCCTGCCAGTTCTGTACCCCCCCCCCTCCACCCTGCCCGTTCTGTACCCCCAGAGCTGCTTAGCTCATTGTCACAGCAATCTGCCTCCAACTAAGTCTCCCTCCCTCCTTCCTTCCCCCCCTCCCCCATCATCACCCCTGATAATTGATGTAGGTTTTCATAGCTAATGATTTAATCTGTGGGTCTGGATCTATAGAATAGAAACCGTTTTAGCCCTGATTCTCTCAACTGCAACACTCATCATCTCTGAACATTAAGTCATGTCTGTTGTATGTCGGGTTATTTAGCCTGATTTTAATTATTTAATGAGAGGATTTTTTTCACTGTAAGACTTTTAATTGAATCCTTCTTCAACAAGTCATTTGATTGATTAAGTCTGTTATGTTTGATTAGGCTAAATTTACAGGGTCGTGTATGAATGAAAATACATTCATTATTAATAATGTATAAGCTAAAAATAAATAGTTTGCTGTTGTTCACACTATTAATACATAACATTTTTCCTAGTTTTTAAACATGTATAATCATTTAGTGTTTATAAACATTTATAATGGCTTATCATTGAAAGTTATTGTGTGCGAGTTGGTGTTTTAGGGTTAACGTTGTATTAGTGTTGGGTTTGCGTTGGGTGATGTTTTAGTGTTGTTTGCATTGTATTAGTGTTTGCGTTGTGTTAATGTTAACTAAATGTTTTCTAATGGTTGTGTCCTCAGGAGGTTCTCCAGACGGTGCCCAAGTTCTGCTTCCCCTTCGATGTGGAGAGGTAGGATTCTGTCCCCTGTTCCCTTGTTAGTCCTGTACACACACACACACACACACACACACACACACACACACACACACACACACACACACACACACACACACACACACACACACACACACACACACACACACACAATCATATTTATTAGAAACTGGAGAGCTGTGTATGTGCCACATAATGGAGCTCAGATACAGGGGAGTCTGCTGTTAACCCCGTATCTGCTGTTAACCCCGTATCTGCTGTTAACCCCGTATCTGCTGTTAACCCCCTATCTGCTGTTAACCCCCTTTCTGCTGTTAACCCCCTATCTGCTGTTAACCCCGTATCTGCTGTTAACCCCGTATCTGCTGTTAACCCCCTATCTGCTGTTAACCCCCTATCTGCTGTTAACCCCCTATCTGCTGTTAACCCCCTATCTGCTGTTAACCCCGTATCTGCTGTTAACCCCGTATCTGCTGTTAACCCCGTATCTGCTGTTAACCCCGTATCTGCTGTTAACCCCGTATCTGCTGTTAACCCCAGTATCTGCTGTTAACCCCGTATCTGCTGTTAACCCCCTATCTGCTGTTAACCCCCTATCTGCTGTTAACCCCCTATCTGCTGTTAACCCCCTATCTGCTGTTAACCCCCTATCTGCTGTTAACCCCCTATCTGCTGTTAACCCCCTATCTGCTGTTAACCCCCTATCTGCTGTTAACCCCGTATCTGCTGTTAACCCCGTATCTGCTGTTAACCCCCTATCTGCTGTTAACCCCCTATCTGCTGTTAACCCCGTATCTGCTGTTAACCCCGTATCTGCTGTTAACCCCGTATCTGCTGTTAACCCCCTATCTGCTGTTAACCCCCTATCTGCTGTTAACCCCCTATCTGCTGTTAACCCCCTATCTGCTGTTAACCCCCTATCTGCTGTTAACCCCCTATCTGCTGTTAACCCCGTATCTGCTGTTAACCCCGTATCTGCTGTTAACCCCGTATCTGCTGTTACCCCCCTATCTGCTGTTACCCCCCTATCTGCTGTTAACCCCGTATCTGCTGTTAACCCCCTATCTGCTGTTAACCCCGTATCTGCTGTTAACCCCGTATCTGCTGTTAACCCTCTATCTGCTGTTAACCCCCTATCTGCTGTTAACCCCGTATCTGCTGTTAACCCCGTATCTGCTGTTAACCCTCTATCTGCTGTTAACCCCGTATCTGCTGTTAACCCCCTATCTGCTGTTAACCCCGTATCTGCTGTTAACCCCCTATCTGCTGTTCTCTGTGTACCAGTCTGAATAACTATAGATCTAGACTTGGTACCAGTCTGAATAACTATAGATCTAGACTTGGTACCAGTCTGAATAACTATAGATCTAGAATTGGTACCAGTCTGAATAACTATAGATCTAGAATTGGTACCAGTCTGAATAACTATAGATCTAGACTTGGTACCAGTCTGAATAACTATAGATCTAGAATTGGTACCAGTCTGAATAACTATAGATCTAGACTTGGTACCAGTCTGAATAACTATAGATCTAGACTTGGTACCAGTCTGAATAACTATAGATCTAGAATTGGTACCAGTCTGAATAACTATAGATCTAGACTTGGTACCAGTCTGAATAACTATAGATCTAGACTTGGTACCAGTCTGAATAACTATAGATCTAGACTTGGTACCAGTCTGAATAACTATAGATCTAGACTTGGTACCAGTCTGAATAACTATAGGTCTAGACTTGGTACCAGTCTGAATAACTATAGATCTAGACTTGGTACCAGTCTGAATAACTATAGATCTAGACTTGGTACCAGTCTGAACTATAGATCTAGACTTGGTACCAGTCTGAATAACTATAGATCTAGACTTGGTACCAGTCTGAATAACTATAGATCTAGACTTGGTACCAGTCTGAATAACTATAGATCTAGACTTGGTACCAGTCTGAATAACTATAGATCTAGACTTGGTACCAGTCTGAATAACTATAGATCTAGACTTGGTACCAGTCTGAATAACTATAGATCTAGACTTGGTACCAGTCTGAATAACTGTAGATCTAGACTTGGTACCAGTCTGAATAACTATAGATCTAGACTTGGTACCAGTCTGAATAACTATAGATCTAGACTTGGTACCAGTCTGAATAACTGTAGATCTAGACTTGGTACCAGTCTGAATAACTGTAGATCTAGACTTGGTACCAGTCTGAATAACTATAGATCTAGACTTGGTACCAGTCTGAATAACTGTAGATCTAGACTTGGTACCAGTCTGAATAACTGTAGATCTAGACTTGGTACCAGTCTGAATAACTGTAGATCTAGACTTGGTACCAGTCTGAATAACTATAGATCTAGACTTGGTACCAGTCTGAATAACTATAGATCTAGACTTGGTACCAGTCTGAATAACTATAGATCTAGACTTGGTACCAGTCTGAATAACTATAGATCTAGACTTGGTACCAGTCTGAATAACTATAGATCTAGACTTGGTACCAGTCTGAATAACTATAGATCTAGACTTGGTACCAGTCTGAATAACTATAGATCTAGACTTGGTACCAGTCTGAATAACTATAGATCTAGACTTGGTACCAGTCTGAATAACTATAGATCTAGACTTGGTACCAGTCTGAATAACTATAGATCTAGACTTGGTACCAGTCTGAATAACTATAGATCTAGACTTGGTACCAGTCTGAATAACTATAGATCTAGACTTGGTACCAGTCTGAATAACTATAGATCTAGACTTGGTACCAGTCTGAATAACTATAGGTCTAGACTTGGTACCAGTCTGAATAACTATAGGTCTAGACTTGGTACCAGTCTGAATAACTATAGATCTAGACTTGGTACCAGTCTGAATAACTATAGATCTAGACTTGGTACCAGTCTGAATAACTATAGATCTAGACTTGGTACCAGTCTGAATAACTATAGATCTAGACTTGGTACCAGTCTGAATAACTATAGATCTAGACTTGGTACCAGTCTGAATAACTATAGATCTAGACTTGGTACCAGTCTGAATAACTATAGGTCTAGACTTGGTACCAGTCTGAATAACTACAGGTCTAGAATTGGTACCAGTCTGAATAACTACAGATCTAGAATTGGTACCAGTCTGAATAACTATAGATCTAGACTTGGTACCAGTCTGAATAACTATAGATCTAGACTTGGTACCAGTCTGAATAACTATAGATCTAGAATTGGTACCAGTCTGAATAACTATAGATCTAGACTTGGTACCAGTCTGAATAACTATAGATCTAGACTTGGTACCAGTCTGAATAACTATAGATCTAGACTTGGTACCAGTCTGAATAACTGTAGATCTAGACTTGGTACCAGTCTGAATAACTATAGATCTAGACTTGGTACCAGTCTGAATAACTATAGATCTAGACTTGGTACCAGTCTGAATAACTATAGATCTAGACTTGGTACCAGTCTGAATAACTATAGATCTAGACTTGGTACCAGTCTGAATAACTATAGATCTAGACTTGGTACCAGTCTGAATAACTATAGATCTAGACTTGGTACCAGTCTGAATAACTATAGATCTAGACTTGGTACCAGTCTGAATAACTATAGATCTAGACTTGGTACCAGTCTGAATAACTATATACCAGTCTGATGAATAATTGTATCTTGATTTGGAAAGTCGTCATCTGTAGAGGATTCTGCTCTTATTTTTCTTCCTGGAGAAGGACATGTGAAAAGTGCTGTTTTTATTTTTTAGAGTGGAGGACACACAAGCTTAACTGCTGCCATCTAGTGATGAAACTGCATGAGAGAAAACACACCCAACTCTCACACACTCAACAGTCAGGGACATATCGAAAGGTTTCCTAGTGATCTTGGCCTTCTAGTCCGCGTTAGGTTGAGACACTTAGTGCTAGGTGAGTAGTTAGCCACTTTAGACAAAAAAATGTCCTTATTTTAATAAGAAACAAAACAGATTTAGTCGTCTCACTGACTCAATTATTGACTCATTGGTCTCGTACTGTAGGTCTAAAGGATTAAACATATTGGAAAGAATGTTATGTTGAACAACGCTCTCTGTGTATCGCTATCACCAAGTCAGTAGTGTTTGGTTCTACTGTATAAATATCTTCAAAATAATATGTGATTTTAAGTTTGTTGTGGTCTCTCCTCTGCTGTTTATAATGTGGTAATACAATATTCTGGTTAGCTGAAAACTCAAACCATTACATGTTCACAACTCATTTTCATGATTCTCTGAAACACTTGATGAATGTCCCATTTGTTGTTCCCAATTAATGGTTTGGTATTTCTGTTCCGTAGGTGACTGTGTGGCAATACTGTAGTACATGTGTCGTGGTAATTGGTTGTGTTAATGGTGTGTTGTCTCTGTCCCGTGCCTGCCTGCCTGCCTGCCTGCCTGCCTGCGGTGACTGTTCCCAGGGTTTCCCAGAGTCCGGTGGGCCAGAACTTCACCTTTGTGCTGACGGACATCGAGAGCAAGCAGAGGTTTGGCTTCTGCAGACTCACGTCCGGCTGCCGTGTCTGTATCTGTCTGCTCAGGTATGACACGTACCACGTACAAACAGGACCTTTCAACCAGCTTATTCTCCACCTACTGGCCGATTTGATCAACCAGTTACGCAAATCCAGTTCAGTATTTCTATATATATATTTTTTTTTCAAATTAATTTTGTCGCAATTATCCAACTTATGAGGAAAGACATGTATATTATCGTTAGTTATTCATAAATAAATACAATTTAAAATTGTAATATCCTCACTTCACTCGTTATAATATGCAGATTACATTTCTTAATTGATTGGGGAGACAGTGAGGTTTTTGAAGTGAAAGAAACTCAAATGTAAACGGTGATACTGTTTCTTTGGAAGCAATATGCATCCGAGTGTCAGCCTCTTGAAGTTAGTCATGTCAGTTACAGAACACTAAACCACTGAATTCCCTATTCATTTGGTCCCTATAATATTATTCATATATTTATATTTTACAGGACAAACAATTGAAGTACAGCCTATCAAAATGACAAATATGAAGTATCGTTTTAGTAGTAGATTGAAGATGGTAGGTTCAACTCCCCCTCGAGATATTGTTGAGCACAGATTTATCTAAAATATGAAGTCATGTTTTATTATTGCACAGAAAGATATCTAAGTAAAAACTACACTAAAATATGTTTCATTTATTTTAATAAGACCTTTTAAATTAAACCACATTTTATGTAAAAACAAACAACGTCCTTTTAACAAGAAACATGTAATTAGTAAAACAGTATAGTTGAATTAACCACAGGAGTAAATGGGAATTTCCACAATAATAAAATATATTTTTTTGGGGGGGGGGTATTGACGACAGTCGCAGGGTTTATCTTGTTCTTGATGAGCTGCTGTCGAGATGAGCTGTACACCCCCGCCCCCTCCACCCCTCAACTCCCCCGGACAGCCACCACCACCATGTCCTTTGTTTCTCTCTTCTCGTTATTCAGCTACTGGCACAGAAGCACGGCAAAGGAAGCCGCTCGGCCCATAATTATGCATGAAGCCTCGCTGCCAATTAGCAGAGACTCCCATGCCTCTCTTTCTGAGTCCTACATGCTAATTCATTTGACATATGATGTATACAATTCATTATGCATTCTGAGTAGTTTGCATGGCTTGCTTCATTCATCATAAGAAATGTATAGAAAGTTTTTATTCTTCTCTTTGTGTGTGTGTGTGTGTGTGTGTGTGTGTGTGTGTGTGTGTGTGTGTGTGTGTGTGTGTGTGTTTTTAAAGACTTCACAGTTCTTTGTTTTTGTGGCCTGTTTTATTTATGTTTGTCTCTTAAATAGACCCACTGTGTGGGGAAAAAGATTAGTGAAAATATTTTACAACATAATAACAAAGATGCATATTTTGGATATCTCATGGTTTATACATGTGAAATATGTACAAATGTGATTTTTCACATCAATGACAGAGAGTAAAGACCCGGCCTCAAGTTTATTCGGTTGTTTTATCAAGATACACAACTGGGAAGTAGTTGATAATTCTTAGATAAACAATCCAAGTTGTGATCATATTGAATAATATGTTTTAATCTATGTTGTAATCATATTCAACAGATAGATACAAATTTAGACGATCAACAAGGTCCCTGCGACGATATTTCTAGCCAGCTACCTTCATTTAAAGTGTTTGTTGTGTTTGTTCCCCGGATATAAAACAAAAGTAATTAAAACCATTTGGGTCCCTGTGATTGTTGAAGTACTGGGACTATAAAATTGTCACCTATGCTTACACAAGGAAGTGGCTTAATGACTAGGACAGTTTTACATGGCCAGGGCTTTGTAGTGCTACGACCAAAGCCCAGGCCAAAAAGGGCCGTGCTACCTTCAGGCCAAAACCTTTTTAAAGAGGTACAAAGCTTCGATTTTACAATCTTTTCTTCCTTCCCCTCGACCCTCATCCTCCGCCCCCTCTTCTTTCCTTTGGTAATTCTCTCACATTTAGGGAGAAACCGCCTTCGGACATGTGAGAGAGGTCGCTGATGAGAAAAGGCGGTTTCCTTGATTTTATTTGGCGGCTGAGAATTGGGTTCCCTTTTAGGGGCGTTAGCGCTCCCCTTAGTGGTCACTGAGCGGGACGCCGGAGGGCATTTCCTTCCCAGTACTTAACCTTTAACCCCGGGAAAGTAAAGGTGTAATGAAATCTTCCAGTGAGCCAGCTACAAGGTGCGAGTTGACTGGGTGTAGAGGGAGATTTAAGACCCAACCAGGGAATAGGAATAACACACAACAGGTTCTTCATGGAAGCAAACAGCAGAGATGCGGATTCGGAGTTAAAAACCTGCCGTTAAGATACACACCGTTTACTAATCACATGACAACCTAGCCGAAGATACACACCGTTTACTAATCACATGACAACCTAGCCGAAGATACACACCGTTTACTAATCACATGACAACCTAGCCGAAGATACACACCGTTTACTAATCACATGACAACCTAGCCGAAGATACACACCGTTTACTAATCACATGACAACCTAGCCGAAGATACACACCGTTTACTAATCACATGACAACCTAGCCGAAGATACACGCCGTTTACTAATCACATGACAACCTAGCCGAAGATACACGCCGTTTACTAATCACATGACACCCTAGCCGAAGATACACGCCGTTTACTAATCACATGACACCCTAGCCGAAGATACACGCCGTTTACTAATCACATGACACCCTAGCCGAAGATACACGCCGTTTACTAATCACATGACACCCTAGCCGAAGATACACGCCGTTTACTAATCACATGACACCCTAGCCGAAGATACACGCCGTTTACTAATCACATGACACCCTAGCCGAAGATACACGCCGTTTACTAATCACATGACACCCTAGCCGATGATACACGCCGTTTACTAATCACATGACACCCTAGCCGAAGATACACGCCGTTTACTAATCACATGACACCCTAGCCGAAGATACACGCCGTTTACTAATCACATGACACCCTAGCCGAAGATACACGCCGTTTACTAATCACATGACACCCTAGCCGAAGATACACGCCGTTTACTAATCACATGACACCCTAGCCGAAGATACACTCCGTTTACTAATCACATGACACCCTAGCCGAAGATACACGCCGTTTACTAATCACATGACACCCTAGCCGAAGATACACGCCGTTTACTAATCACATGACACCCTAGCCGAAGATACACGCCCGTTTACTAATCACATGACACCCTAGCCGAAGATACACGCCGTTTACTAATCACATGACACCCTAGCCGAAGATACACGCCGTTTACTAATCACATGACACCCTAGCCGAAGATACACGCCCGTTTACTAATCACATGACACCCTAGCCGAAGATACACGCCGTTTACTAATCACATGACACCCTAGCCGAAGATACACGCCGTTTACTAATCACATGACACCCTAGCCGAAGATACACGCCGTTTACTAATCACATGACACCCTAGCCGAAGATACACGCCGTTTACTAATCACATGACACCCTAGCCGAAGATACACGCCGTTTACTAATCACATGACACCCTAGCCGAAGATACACGCCGTTTACTAATCACATGACACCCTAGCCGAAGATACACGCCGTTTACTAATCACATGACACCCTAGCCGAAGATACACGCCGTTTACTAATCACATGACAACCGAGCCGAAGATACACGCCGTTTACTAATCACATGACAACCGAGCCGAAGATACACGCCGTTTACTAATCACATGACAACCGAGCCGAAGATACACGCCGTTTACTAATCACATGACACCCGAGCCGAAGATACACGCCGTTTACTAATCACATGACAACCTAGCCGAAGATACACGCCGTTTACTAATCACATGACAACCTAGCCGAAGATACACGCCGTTTACTAATCACCTATTTATTTGCCCTGAAATGGATTGAGAGATTGCAGTTGGTTTATGTTGATATCCCAACGCCAGAAAACAACATAATTCTCATCTCTCTGTTGTCATTTGTTCAGTTGGAAATTACATAATTTATGTCCTTACAGAAAAAACACCAGTTAATTGATTTGAGCTTTTAGAGAATATGTGTCTTCAACAAAATTATAATAAATAGATTTGATCACTTCCACTGCTGGGTTTATATCTTCTGACCATCCCTGTGTGTGGTGTTGTAGTTGAAAGAGATTCTGAGAGGTCGTGGTAGGGGATACAGTCTGAGGGGTAGGGGATATAGTCTGAGGGGTAGGGGATACAGTCTGAGGGGTAGGGGATACAGTCTGAGGGGTCGGGGATACAGTCTGAGGGGTCGGGGATATAGTCTGAGGGGTAGGGGATATAGTCTGAGGGGTAGGGGATATAGTCTGAGGGGTAGGGGATATAGTCTGAGGGGTAGGGGATACAGTCTGAGGGGTCGGGGATACAGTCTGAGGGTCGTGGTAGGGGATACAGTCTGAGGGGTAGGGGATATAGTCTGAGGGGTAGGGGATATAGTCTGAGGGGTAGGGGATACAGTCTGAGGGGTCGGGGATACAGTCTGAGGGGTCGGGGATACAGTCTGAGGGTCGTGGTAGGGGATACAGTCTGAGGGGTAGGGGATACAGTCTGAGGGTCGGGGTAGGGGATACAGTCTGAGGGGTAGGGGATACAGTCTGAGGGTCGTGGTAGGGGATACAGTCTGAGGGTCGTGGTAGGGGATACAGTCTGAGGGTCGTGGTAGGGGATACAGTCTGAGGGGTCGTGGTAGGGGATACAGTCTGAGGGTCGTGGTAGGGGATACAGTCTGAGGGTCGTGGTAGGGGATACAGTCTGAGGGGTCGTGGTAGGGGATACAGTCTGAGGGTCGTGGTAGGGGATACAGTCTGAGGGTCGTGGTAGGGGATACAGTCTGAGGGTCGTGGTAGGGGATACAGTCTGAGGGTCGTGGTAGGGGATACAGTCTGAGGGGTCGTGGTAGGGGATACAGTCTGAGGGTCGTGAAAGGGGATACAGTCTGAGGGGTAGGGGATACAGTCTGAGGGGTAGGGGATACAGTCTGAGGGGTAGGGGATACAGTCTGAGGGTCGTGGTAGGGGATATAGTCTGAGGGGTAGGGGATACAGTCTGAGGGGTAGGGGATACAGTCTGAGGGGTAGGGGATACAGTCTGAGGGGTAGGGGATACAGTCTGAGGGTCGTGGTAGGGGATACAGTCTGAGGGGTCGGGGATACAGTCTGAGGGGTAGGGGATACAGTCTGAGGGGTCGGGGATACAGTCTGAGGGGTAGGGGATATAGTCTGAGGGGTAGGGGATACAGTCTGAGGGTCGTGGTAGGGGATACAGTCTGAGGGGTAGGGGATACAGTCTGAGGGTCGTGGTAGGGGATACAGTCTGAGGGGTCGGGGATACAGTCTGAGGGGTAGGGGATACAGTCTGAGGGGTAGGGGATACAGTCTGAGGGTCGTGGTAGGGGATACAGTCTGAGGGGTAGGGGATACAGTCTGAGGGGTAGGGGATACAGTCTGAGGGTCGTGGTAGGGGATACAGTCTGAGGGTCGGGGTAGTGGATACAGTCTGAGGGGTCGGTGATACAGTCTGAGGGTCGGGGTAGGGGATACAGTCTGAGGGTCGTGGTAGGGGATATAGTCTGAGGGGTCGGGGATACAGTCTGAGGGTCGTGGTAGGGGATACAGTCTGAGGGTCGGGGTAGGGGATACAGTCTGAGGGGTAGGGGATACAGTCTGAGGGGTAGGGGATACAGTCTGAGGGGTAGGGGATACAGTCTGAGGGGTAGGGGATACAGTCTGAGGGGTAGGGGATACAGTCTGAGGGGTAGGGGATACAGTCTGAGGGTCGGGGTAGGGGATACAGTCTGAGGGGTAGGGGATACAGTCTGAGGGTCGGGGTAGGGGATACAGTCTGAGGGTCGTGGTAGGGGATACAGTCTGAGGGTCGGGGTAGGGGATACAGTCTGAGGGTCGGGGTAGGGGATACAGTCTGAGGGTCGTGGTAGGGGATACAGTCTGAGGGGTCGGGGATACAGTCTGAGGGTCGGGGTAGGGGATACAGTCTGAGGGTCGTGGTAGGGGATACAGTCTGAGGGTCGTGGTAGGGGATACAGTCTGAGGGGTAGGGGATACAGTCTGAGGGGTAGGGGATACAGTCTGAGGGGTCGGGGATACAGTCTGAGGGTCGTGGTAGGGGATGCAGTCTGAGGGGTCGGGGTAGGGAATACAGTCTGAGGGTCGTGGTAGGGGATACAGTCTGAGGGGTCGGGGATACAGTCTGAGGGTCAGGGTAAGGGATACAGTCTGAGGGTCGGGGTAGGGGATACAGTCTGAGGGTCGTGGTAGGGGATACAGTCTGAGGGGTCGGGGATACAGTCTGAGGGTCGTGGTAGGGGATACAGTCTGAGGGGTAGGGGATATAGTCTGAGGGTCGTGGGTAGGGGATACAGTCTGAGGGGTAGCGGATACAGTCTGAGGGTCGGGGTAGTGGATACAGTCTGAGGGGTAGGGGATATAGTCTGAGGGTCGTGGTAGGGGATACAGTCTGAGGGGTAGGGGATATAGTCTGAGGGGTAGGGGATATAGTCTGAGGGTCGTGGTAGGGGATACAGTCTGAGGGGTAGGGGATACAGTCTGAGGGTCGTGGTAGGGGATACAGTCTGAGGGTCGTGGTAGGGGATACAGTCTGAGGGGTAGGGGATACAGTCTGAGGGGTAGGGGATACAGTCTGAGGGTCGTGGTAGGGGATACAGTCTGAGGGTCGGGGTAGTGGATACAGTCTGAGGGGTCGGTGATACAGTCTGAGGGGTAGTGGATACAGTCTGAGGGGTAGGGGATACAGTCTGAGGGTCGTGGTAGGGGATATAGTCTGAGGGGTCGGGGATACAGTCTGAGGGTCGTGGTAGGGGATACAGTCTGAGGGTCGTGGTAGGGGATACAGTCTGAGGGTCGGGGTAGGGGATACAGTCTGAGGGGTAGGGGATACAGTCTGAGGGGTAGGGGATACAGTCTGAGGGGTAGGGGATACAGTCTGAGGGGTAGGGGATACAGTCTGAGGGGTAGGGGATACAGTCTGAGGGGTAGGGGATACAGTCTGAGGGTCGGGGTAGGGGATACAGTCTGAGGGGTAGGGGATACAGTCTGAGGGTCGGGGTAGGGGATACAGTCTGAGGGTCGTGGTAGGGGATACAGTCTGAGGGTCGGGGTAGGGGATACAGTCTGAGGGTCGGGGTAGGGGATACAGTCTGAGGGTCGTGGTAGGGGATACAGTCTGAGGGGTCGGGGATACAGTCTGAGGGTCGGGGTAGGGGATACAGTCTGAGGGTCGTGGTAGGGGATACAGTCTGAGGGTCGTGGTAGGGGATACAGTCTGAGGGTCGGGGTAGGGGATACAGTCTGAGGGGTAGGGGATACAGTCTGAGGGGTAGGGGATACAGTCTGAGGGGTCGGGGATACAGTCTGAGGGTCGTGGTAGGGGATGCAGTCTGAGGGGTCGGGGTAGGGAATACAGTCTGAGGGTCGTGGTAGGGGATACAGTCTGAGGGGTCGGGGATACAGTCTGAGGGTCAGGGTAAGGGATACAGTCTGAGGGTCGGGGTAGGGGATACAGTCTGAGGGTCGTGGTAGGGGATACAGTCTGAGGGGTCGGGGATACAGTCTGAGGGTCGTGGTAGGGGATACAGTCTGAGGGGTAGGGGATATAGTCTGAGGGTCGTGGTAGGGGATACAGTCTGAGGGGTAGCGGATACAGTCTGAGGGTCGGGGTAGTGGATACAGTCTGAGGGGTAGGGGATATAGTCTGAGGGTCGTGGTAGGGGATACAGTCTGAGGGGTAGGGGATATAGTCTGAGGGGTAGGGGATATAGTCTGAGGGTCGTGGTAGGGGATACAGTCTGAGGGGTAGGGGATACAGTCTGAGGGTCGTGGTAGGGGATACAGTCTGAGGGTCGTGGTAGGGGATACAGTCTGAGGGGTCGGGGATACAGTCTGTGGGTCGTGGTAGGGGATACAGTCTGAGGGGTAGGGGATACAGTCTGAGGGGTAGGGGATACAGTCTGAGGGGTAGCGGATACAGTCTGAGGGTCGTGGTCGGGGATACAGTCTGGGGGTCGTGGTAGGGGATACAGTCTGAGGGGTAGGGGATACAGTCTGAGGGGTCGGGGATACAGTCTGAGGGTCGTGGTAGGGGATACAGTCTGAGGGGTAGGGGATATAGTCTGAGGGTCGTGGTAGGGGATACAGTCTGAGGGGTAGCGGATACAGTCTGAGGGTCGTGGTAGGGGATACAGTCTGAGGGGTCGGGGATACAGTCTGAGGGGTAGGGGATACAGTCTGAGGGTCGTGGTAGGGGATACAGTCTGAGGGTCGTGGTAGGGGATACAGTCTGAGGGGTCGGGGATACAGTCTGTGGGTCGTGGTAGGGGATACAGTCTGAGGGGTAGGGGATACAGTCTGAGGGGTAGCGGATACAGTCTGAGGGTCGTGGTCGGGGATACAGTCTGGGGGTCGTGGTAGGGGATACAGTCTGAGGGGTAGGGGATACAGTCTGAGGGTCGTGGTAGGGGATACAGTCTGAGGGTCGTGGTAGGGGATACAGTCTGAGGGGTCGGGGATACAGTCTGTGGGTCGTGGTAGGGGATACAGTCTGAGGGGTAGGGGATACAGTCTGAGGGGTAGGGGATACAGTCTGAGGGGTAGCGGATACAGTCTGAGGGTCGTGGTCGGGGATACAGTCTGGGGGTCGTGGTAGGGGATACAGTCTGAGGGGTAGGGGATACAGTCTGAGGGGTCGTGGTAGGGGATACAGTCTGAGGGGTAGGGGATATAGTCTGAGGGTCGTGGTAGGGGATACAGTCTGAGGGGTAGGGGATACAGTCTGAGGGGTAGGGGATACAGTCTGAGGGGTAGGGGATACAGTCTGAGGGTCGTGGTAGGGGATACAGTCTGAGGGTCGTGGTAGGGGATACAGTCTGAGGGGTCGGGGATACAGTCTGTGGGTCGTGGTAGGGGATACAGTCTGAGGGTCGTGGTAGGGGATACAGTCTGAGGGTCGTGGTAGGGGATACAGTCTGAGGGTCGTGGTAGGGGATATAGTCTGAGGGTCGTGGTAGGGGATACAGTCTGAGGGGTAGGGGATACAGTCTGAGGGGTAGGGGATACAGTCTGAGGGGTAGGGGATACAGTCTGAGGGTCGTGGTAGGGGATACAGTCTGAGGGGTAGGGGATACAGTCTGAGGGGTAGGGGATACAGTCTGAGGGTCGTGGTAGGGGATACAGTCTGAGGGGTAGGGGATACACTCTGAGGGTCGTGGTAGGGGATACAGTCTGAGGGGTAGGGGATACAGTCTGAGGGGTAGGGGATACAGTCTGAGGGGTCGGGGATACAGTCTGAGGGTTGTGGTAGGGGAAACAGTCTGAGGGGTCGGGGATACAGTCTGAGGGTCGTGGTAGGGGATACAGTCTGAGGGGTCGGGGATACAGTCTGAGGGTCGTGGTAGGGGATACAGTCTGAGGGTCGTGGTAGGGGATACAGTCTGAGGGGTAGGGGATACAGTCTGAGGGGTAGGGGATACAGTCTGAGGGGTCGGGGATACAGTCTGAGGGTCGTGGTAGGGGATACAGTCTGAGGGTCGTGGTAGGGGATACAGTCTGAGGGGTCGGGGATACAGTCTGTGGGTCGTGGTAGGGGATACAGTCTGAGGGTCGTGGTAGGGGATACAGTCTGAGGGTCGTGGTAGGGGATATAGTCTGAGGGGTAGGGGATACAGTCTGAGGGGTAGGGGATACAGTCTGAGGGGTCGGGGATACAGTCTGTGGGTCGTGGTAGGGGATACAGTCTGAGGGTCGTGGTAGGGGATACAGTCTGAGGGTCGTGGTAGGGGATATAGTCTGAGGGGTCGGGGATACAGTCTGAGGGTCGTGGTAGGGGATACAGTCTGAGGGTCGTGGTAGGGGATACAGTCTGAGGGTCGGGGTAGGGGATACAGTCTGAGGGTCGTGGTAGGGGATACAGTCTGAGGGGTCGGGGATACAGTCTGAGGGGTAGGGGATACAGTCTGAGGGTCGGGGTAGGGGATACAGTCTGAGGGTCGTGGTAGGGGATACAGTCTGAGGGTCGGGGTAGGGGATACAGTCTGAGGGTCGGGGTAGGGGATACAGTCTGAGGGTCGTGGTAGGGGATACAGTCTGAGGGGTCGGGGATACAGTCTGAGGGTCGGGGTAGGGGATACAGTCTGAGGGTCGTGGTAGGGGATACAGTCTGAGGGTCGTGGTAGGGGATACAGTCTGAGGGTCGGGGTAGGGGATACAGTCTGAGGGGTAGGGGATACAGTCTGAGGGGTAGGGGATACAGTCTGAGGGGTCGGGGATACAGTCTGAGGGTCGTGGTAGGGGATACAGTCTGAGGGGTCGGGGTAGGGAATACAGTCTGAGGGTCGTGGTAGGGGATACAGTCTGAGGGGTCGGGGATACAGTCTGAGGGTCAGGGTAAGGGATACAGTCTGAGGGTCGGGGTAGGGGATACAGTCTGAGGGTCGTGGTAGGGGATACAGTCTGAGGGGTCGGGGATACAGTCTGAGGGTCGTGGTAGGGGATACAGTCTGAGGGGTAGGGGATATAGTCTGAGGGTCGTGGTAGGGGATACAGTCTGAGGGGTAGCGGATACAGTCTGAGGGTCGGGGTAGTGGATACAGTCTGAGGGGTAGGGGATATAGTCTGAGGGGTAGGGGATATAGTCTGAGGGTCGTGGTAGGGGATACAGTCTGAGGGGTAGGGGATACAGTCTGAGGGTCGTGGTAGGGGATACAGTCTGAGGGTCGTGGTAGGGGATACAGTCTGAGGGGTCGGGGATACAGTCTGTGGGTCGTGGTAGGGGATACAGTCTGAGGGGTAGGGATACAGTCTGAGGGGTAGGGGATACAGTCTGAGGGGTAGCGGATACAGTCTGAGGGTCGTGGTCGGGGATACAGTCTGGGGGTCGTGGTAGGGGATACAGTCTGAGGGGTAGGGGATACAGTCTGAGGGGTCGGGGATACAGTCTGAGGGTCGTGGTAGGGGATACAGTCTGAGGGGTAGGGGATATAGTCTGAGGGTCGTGGTAGGGGATACAGTCTGAGGGGTAGCGGATACAGTCTGAGGGCCGTGGTAGGGGATACAGTCTGAGGGGTCGGGGATACAGTCTGAGGGGTAGGGGATACAGTCTGAGGGTCGTGGTAGGGGATACAGTCTGAGGGTCGTGGTAGGGGATACAGTCTGAGGGGTCGGGGATACAGTCTGTGGGTCGTGGTAGGGGATACAGTCTGAGGGGTAGGGGATACAGTCTGAGGGGTAGGGAATACAGTCTGAGGGTCGTGGTAGGGGATACAGTCTGAGGGGTAGCGGATACAGTCTGAGGGTCGTGGTCGGGGATACAGTCTGAGGGGTAGGGGATACAGTCTGAGGGGTAGGGGATACAGTCTGAGGGTCGTGGTAGGGGATACAGTCTGAGGGGTAGGGGATATAGTCTGAGGGGTAGGGGATACAGTCTGGGGGTCGTGGTAGGGGATACAGTCTGAGGGGTAGGGGATACAGTCTGAGGGGTAGGGGATACAGTCTGAGGGTCGTGGTAGGGGATACAGTCTGAGGGGTAGGGGATATAGTCTGAGGGGTAGGGGATACAGTCTGGGGGTCGTGGTAGGGGATACAGTCTGAGGGGTAGGGGATACAGTCTGAGGGGTCGTGGTAGGGGATACAGTCTGAGGGGTAGGGGATATAGTCTGAGGGTCGTGGTAGGGGATACAGTCTGAGGGGTAGGGGATACAGTCTGAGGGGTAGGGGATACAGTCTGAGGGTCGTGGTAGGGGATACAGTCTGAGGGTCGTGGTAGGGGATACAGTCTGAGGGGTCGGGGATACAGTCTGTGGGTCGTGGTAGGGGATACAGTCTGAGGGTCGTGGTAGGGGATACAGTCTGAGGGTCGTGGTAGGGGATACAGTCTGAGGGTCGTGGTAGGGGATATAGTCTGAGGGTCGTGGTAGGGGATACAGTCTGAGGGGTAGGGGATACAGTCTGAGGGGTAGGGGATACAGTCTGAGGGTCGTGGTAGGGGATACAGTCTGAGGGGTAGGGGATACAGTCTGAGGGGTAGGGGATACAGTCTGAGGGTCGTGGTAGGGGATACAGTCTGAGGGGTAGGGGATACAGTCTGAGGGGTAGGGGATACAGTCTGAGGGGTAGGGGATACACTCTGAGGGTCGTGGTAGGGGATACAGTCTGAGGGGTAGGGGATACAGTCTGAGGGGTAGGGGATACAGTCTGAGGGGTCGGGGATACAGTCTGAGGGTTGTGGTAGGGGATACAGTCTGAGGGTCGTGGTAGGGGATACAGTCTGAGGGGTCGGGGATACAGTCTGAGGGTCGTGGTAGGGGATACAGTCTGAGGGTCGTGGTAGGGGAAACAGTCTGAGGGGTCGGGGATACAGTCTGAGGGTCGTGGTAGGGGATACAGTCTGAGGGGTCGGGGATACAGTCTGAGGGTCGTGGTAGGGGATACAGTCTGAGGGTCGTGGTAGGGGATACAGTCTGAGGGGTCGGGGATACAGTCTGAGGGGTCGGGGATACAGTCTGAGGGTCGTGGTAGGGGATACAGTCTGAGGGTCGTGGTAGGGGATACAGTCTGAGGGGTAGGGGATACAGTCTGAGGGGTAGGGGATACAGTCTGAGGGGTCGGGGATACAGTCTGAGGGTCGTGGTAGGGGATACAGTCTGAGGGTCGTGGTAGGGGATACAGTCTGAGGGGTCGGGGATACAGTCTGTGGGTCGTGGTAGGGGATACAGTCTGAGGGTCGTGGTAGGGGATACAGTCTGAGGGTCGTGGTAGGGGATATAGTCTGAGGGGTAGGGGATACAGTCTGAGGGGTAGGGGATACAGTCTGAGGGGTCGGGGATACAGTCTGTGGGTCGTGGTAGGGGATACAGTCTGAGGGTCGTGGTAGGGGATACAGTCTGAGGGTCGTGGTAGGGGATATAGTCTGAGGGGTAGGGGATACAGTCTGAGGGGTAGGGGATACAGTCTGAGGGGTAGGGGATACACTCTGAGGGTCGTGGTAGGGGATACAGTCTGAGGGTCGTGGTAGGGGATACAGTCTGAGGGGTAGGGGATACAGTCTGAGGGGTAGGGGATATAGTCTGAGGGGTAGGGGATATAGTCTGAGGGGTCGTGGTAGGGGATACAGTCTGAGGGGTAGCGGATACAGTCTGAGGGTCGTGGTCGGGGATACAGTCTGGGGGTCGTGGTAGGGGATACAGTCTGAGGGGTAGGGGATACAGTCTGAGGGGTCGTGGTAGGGGATACAGTCTGAGGGGTAGGGGATACAGTCTGAGGGGTCGTGGTAGGGGATACAGTCTGAGGGGTAGGGGATACAGTCTGAGTGGTAGGGGATATAGTCTGAGGGTCGTGGTAGGGGTACAGTCTGAGGGTCGTGGTAGGGGATACAGTCTGAGGGTCGTGGTAGGGGATACAGTCTGAGGGGTCGGGGATACAGTCTGTGGGTCGTGGTAGGGGATACAGTCTGAGGGTCGTGGTAGGGGATACAGTCTGAGGGTCGTGGTAGGGGATATAGTCTGAGGGTCGTGGTAGGGGATACAGTCTGAGGGGTAGGGGATACAGTCTGAGGGGTAGGGGATACAGTCTGAGGGTCGTGGTAGGGGATATAGTCTGAGGGGTAGGGGATACAGTCTGAGGGGTAGGGGATACAGTCTGAGGGGTAGGGGATACAGTCTGAGGGGTAGGGGATACACTCTGAGGGTCGTGGTAGGGGATACAGTCTGAGGGGTAGGGGATACAGTCTGAGGGGTAGGGGATACAGTCTGAGGGGTAGGGGATACACTCTGAGGGTCGTGGTAGGGGATACAGTCTGAGGGGTAGGGGATACAGTCTGAGGGTCGTGGTAGGGGATACAGTCTGAGGGGTAGGGGATACAGTCTGAGGGTCGTGGTAGGGGATACAGTCTGAGGGGTAGGGGATACAGTCTGAGGGGTCGGGGATACAGTCTGAGGGTCGTGGTAGGGGATACAGTCTGAGGGGTAGGGGATACAGTCTGAGGGGTAGGGGATACAGTCTGAGGGTCGTGGTAGGGGATACAGTCTGAGGGGTAGGGGATACAGTCTGAGGGGTAGGGGATACAGTCTGAGGGTCGTGGTAGGGGATATAGTCTGAGGGGTAGGGGATACAGTCTGAGGGTCGTGGTAGGGGATATAGTCTGAGGGGTAGGGGATATAGTCTGAGGGGTCGTGGTAGGGGATATAGTCTGAGGGGTAGGGGATACAGTCTGAGGGTCGTGGTAGGGGATATAGTCTGAGGGGTAGGGGATACAGTCTGAGGGGTAGGGGATATAGTCTGAGGGGTAGGGGATACAGTCTGAGGGGTAGGGGATACAGTCTGAGGGTTGTGGTAGGGGAAACAGTCTGAGGGGTAGGGGATACAGTCTGAGGGGTAGGGGATACAGTCTGAGGGGTCGTGGTAGGGGATACAGTCTGAGGGGTAGGGGATATAGTCTGAGGGTCGTGGTAGGGGATACAGTCTGAGGGGTAGGGGATACAGTCTGAGGGGTAGGGGATACAGTCTGAGGGTCGGGGTAGGGGATATAGTTTGAGGGTCGTGGTAGGGGTACAGTCTGAGGGTCGTGGTAGGGGATACAGTCTGAGGGTCGTGGTAGGGGATACAGTCTGAGGGGTCGGGGATACAGTCTGTGGGTCGTGGTAGGGGATACAGTCTGAGGGTCGTGGTAGGGGATACAGTCTGAGGGTCGTGGTAGGGGATATAGTCTGAGGGTCGTGGTAGGGGATACAGTCTGAGGGGTAGGGGATACAGTCTGAGGGGTAGGGGATACAGTCTGAGGGGTAGGGGATACAGTCTGAGGGGTAGGGGATACAGTCTGAGTGTCGTGGTAGGGGATATAGTCTGAGGGGTAGGGGATACAGTCTGAGGGTCGTGGTAGGGGATATAGTCTGAGGGGTAGGGGATACAGTCTGAGGGTCGTGGTAGGGGATATAGTCTGAGGGGTAGGGGATACAGTCTGAGGGTCGTGGTAGGGGATATAGTCTGAGGGGTAGGGGATACAGTCTGAGGGTCGTGGTAGGGGATACAGTCTGAGGGGTAGGGGATACAGTCTGAGGGTCGTGGTAGGGGATATAGTCTGAGGGGTAGGGGATATAGTCTGAGTGTCGTGGTAGGGGATATAGTCTGAGGGGTAGGGGATAGAGTCTGAGGGGTCGTGGTAGCGGATACAGTCTGAGGGGTAGGGGATACAGTCTGAGGGGTAGGGGATACAGTCTGAGGGGTAGGGGATACAGTCTGAGTGTCGTGGTAGGGGATATAGTCTGAGGGGTAGGGGATATAGTCTGAGTGTCGTGGTAGGGGATATAGTCTGAGGGGTAGGGGATACAGTCTGAGGGTCGTGGTAGGGGATATAGTCTGAGGGGTAGGGGATACAGTCTGAGGGTCGTGGTAGGGGATATAGTCTGAGTGTCGTGGTAGGGGATATAGTCTGAGGTGTAGGGGATACAGTCTGAGGGGTAGGGGATATAGTCTGAGGGGTAGGGGATACAGTCTGAGGGTCGTGGTAGGGGATATAGTCTGAGGTGTAGGGGATATAGTCTGAGGGTCGTGGTAGGGGATATAGTCTGAGGGGTAGGGGATACAGTCTGAGGGTCGTGGTAGGGGATATAGTCTGAGGGGTAGGGGATACAGTCTGAGGGGTAGGGGATACAGTCTGAGGGGTCGTGGTAGGGGATATAGTCTGAGGGGTAGGGGATACAGTCTGAGGGGTAGGGGATACAGTCTGAGGGGTAGGGGATACAGTCTGAGGGGTAGGGGATACAGTCTGAGGGTCGTGGTAGGGGATACAGTCTGAGGGGTAGGGGATACAGTCTGAGGGGTAGGGGATACAGTCTGAGGGGTAGGGGATACAGTCTGAGGGTCGTGGTAGGGGATACAGTCTGAGGGGTAGGGGATACAGTCTGAGGGGTAGGGGATACAGTCTGAGGGGTAGGGGATACAGTCTGAGGGGTAGGGGATACAGTCTGAGGGGTAGGGGATACAGTCTGAGGGGTAGGGGATATAGTCTGAGGGGTCGTGGTAGGGGATACAGGTCAGAGATGAACTGGTTTACTTTGTGAGTATACAGTACTTTGAAGGGACATGTGTGCTTTAAAACATCTGGAGAGAGAACCAAGCCCCCACACACAGTGATGGGTGTCTTTCTATCTGGGACTTAGGAAACACAAACAGGTCTAAGCTGCTAACTGCGGAGATGAGCAGTGCTTACTGACATAGTTTAATTTAAGACAGAAGAGACGCATACCACAGAAAAACGTCAGCCTAATTTTGTTAAGGCGAGATGTAGTCCGGTGTCCCTATCTGGGTATCACGATGAGTTGCGGTTCGCTGCTCTCTGCTACACCAATCATTTCTTTGTCTCTAAAACAAAAGATTACAGCCTGGTCATTAAAGGAGTGAGATGGTTGAGAGGGTTGTGAAGCCTGACGAAGGAGAGGCTGACAGGACAGATGAGGAGAGAGAGAGGACTATTTAAATAAACCCTGACGTGTGATATGGAAGGGATTAGTGTCCAGGAGCCGAGCTTCTTAAACAAAGGGCAAGAGGAGACTGATAATGACGATTTCAGTGACCTGCTCCAATTGGTTATTTTTTTTGCATTTTTTTGATGGTATTTATTAACTTCAACACACCAACATCTCATAGAAATATCCACTGCTACTTTGGCAACGTGGTATATTTCTCTCTTTAGGTTTCTGTTTTTAAATGTCCAGTCAGCGTGTTAATTTTGCAGATAACACAGGCATGTTAGGTTTTGGGTTTCGACAGTGTGTGACCTGATTACGGTGAGATCTTCATGCGGACATCAAAACATTGGCATGTGAAGAAGCTGAATGATCCAGGTTAATGGTCACTGAGGTCCCCCGATTGGCTGTGCTTGCCCGGGAACCGCCACGTCATTGGCCCATTGCGGATTTAGCAATATTAAAATTTGCATTAGGTTGACTTTGTTTTCTTGTTGTGTGTTAATTCCAGTCTGCAGAGCAGCCAGTGACCCATGCCCTGAGAACTACCCAGCATCCCCTTGTCTCTACAGGACTTCCATGGCTCATAAAAGTCCCTCAGCCAAGCCCTACACACACACACACACACACACACACACACACACACACACACACACACACACACACACACACTTTTTTTTTACTGAGGATTACAAATCAAACACTCTATTGTGATCCCCTTAAAATCCCTTTGTATTAGCCTACTACATTAGTCAGCTTAGAGACAGTATTTTAAAGAAAGTTTCATTGTAATTCATTTAAGTTTAAATTTGACCGTATTCATTCATTCATTTGTTCTTAATTTCATCCTTCATTCAGTTCATGAACATTAATGAAGCATCTACTTATTTGTTGAAGTGCAGATTGATGATGTTTTCCACTGTCATTATGCCTGACGTTTTCTAAAATACATGTTAACAACCAAAGCTGAATGAAATTGTCATAACTCACTTCGATACCCCACCACATTTTTTAATTATTTGATTGCATAACATTATAAATTAACTGAGCTCTCTTTTCTGAGCAACCTTCAAGCCAAAACAAAATGCTGGCCACATTCCACCTCAAAAGCAAGTCAAATATCTCCGCCAAGAACGTGTCAATCTTATCAAGAGAGACATGTTGCAGATGCTGTTGGCTTCTGGTGGGGGTATTTTGCCATTAGCGATAACACAAACACTACAGTATAAATTATTTTTAGTTTGTTCATTTTATTTATTAATTTGACATTAATTAGGTAAGGAAAAACCATAAGGAATGTCTATTTGAAAATGTGTAAATAGGTGGTGTGGTCGTGCTTCTCTCCCCTCTGCGTCTGCGTGTTGGCTTGAGCCTGGGCTGTGCATCTGGGATCAGTATGCTTGTAAAACCATGGCATCCCTCCTCCTCCTCCTTCTCCTCCTACCACAGCTCTCACTGGCCCAGTCATGTTGGGCTGAAGAACTAAAGCCCGTCTCTACCTTCCTTCCTCACTTCCTTTAAACTAAAGCCTGTCTCTACCTTCCTTCCTCACTTCCTTTAAACTAAAGCCTGTCTCTACCTTCCTTCCTCACTTCCTTTAAACTAAAGACTTGTCTCTACCTTCCTGCCTCACTTCCTTTAAACTAAAGCCTGTCTCTACCTTCCTTCCTCACTTCCTTTAAACTAAAGCCTGTCTCTACCTTCCTTCCTCACTTCCTTTAAACTAAAGCCTGTCTCTCCCTTCCTTCCTCACTTCCTTTAAACTAAAGCCTGTCTCTACCTTCCTTCCTCACTTCCTTTAAACTAAAGCCTGTCTCTACCTTCCATCCTCACTTCCTTTAAACTAAAGCCTATCTCTACCTTCCTTCCTCACTTCCTTTAAACTAAAGCCTATCTCTACCTTCCTTCCTCACTTCCTTTAAACTAAAGCCTGTCTCTACCTTCCTTCCTCACTTCCTTTAAACTAAAGCCTGTCTCTACCTTCCTGCCTCACTTCCTTTAAACTAAAGCCTGTCTCTACCTTCCTTCCTCACTTCCTTTAAACTAAAGCCTGTCTCTACCTACCTTCCTCACTTCCTTTAAACTAAAGCCTGTCTCTACCTTCCTTCCTCACTTCCTTTAAACTAAAGCCTGTCTCTACCTTCCTTCCTCACTTCCTTTAAACTAAAGACTTGTCTCTACCTTCCTGCCTCACTTCCTTTAAACTAAAGCCTGTCTCTACCTTCCTTCCTCACTTCCTTTAAACTAAAGCCTGTCTCTACCTTCCTTCCTCACTTCCTTTAAACTAAAGCCTGTCTCTACCTTCCTTCCTCACTTCCTTTAAACTAAAGCCCGTCTCTACCTTCCTTCCTCACTTCCTTTAAACTAAAGCCTGTCTCTACCTTCCTTCCTCACTTCCTTTAAACTAAAGCCTGTCTCTACCTTCCTTCCTCACTTCCTTTAAACTAAAGACTTGTCTCTACCTTCCTGCCTCACTTCCTTTAAACTAAAGCCTGTCTCTACCTTCCTTCCTCACTTCCTTTAAACTAAAGCCTGTCTCTACCTTCCTTCCTCACTTCCTTTAAACTAAAGCCTGTCTCTCCCTTCCTTCCTCACTTCCTTTAAACTAAAGCCTGTCTCTACCTTCCTTCCTCACTTCCTTTAAACTAAAGCCTGTCTCTACCTACCTTCCTCACTTCCTTTAAACTAAAGCCTGTCTCTACCTTCCTGCCTCACTTCCTTTAAACTAAAGCCTGTCTCTACCTTCCTGCCTCACTTCCTTTAAACTAAAGCATGTCTCTACCTTCCTGCCTCACTTCCTTTAAACTAAAGCCTCTCTCTACCTTCCTGCCTCACTTCCTTTAAACTAAAGCCTGTCTCTACCTTCCTGCCTCACTTCCTTTAAACTAAAGCCTGTCTCTACCTACCTTCCTCACTTCCTTTAAACTAAAGCCTGTCTCTACCTTCCTTCCTCACTTCCTTTAAACTAAAGCCTGTCTCTACCTTCCTTCCTCACTTCCTTTAAACTAAAGCCTGTCTCTACCTTCCTTCCTCACTTCCTTTAAACTAAAGACTTGTCTCTACCTTCCTGCCTCACTTCCTTTAAACTAAAGCCTGTCTCTACCTTCCTTCCTCACTTCATTTAAACTAAAGCCTGTCTCTACCTTCCTTCCTCACTTCCTTTAAACTAAAGCCTGTCTCTCCCTTCCTTCCTCACTTCCTTTAAACTAAAGCCTGTCTCTACCTTCCTTCCTCACTTCCTTTAAACTAAAGCCTGTCTCTACCTACCTTCCTCACTTCCTTTAAACTAAAGCCTGTCTCTACCTTCCTGCCTCACTTCCTTTAAACTAAAGCCTGTCTCTACCTTCCTGCCTCACTTCCTTTAAACTAAAGCATGTCTCTACCTTCCTGCCTCACTTCCTTTAAACTAAAGCCTCTCTCTACCTTCCTGCCTCACTTCCTTTAAACTAAAGCCTGTCTCTACCTTCCTGCCTCACTTCCTTTAAACTAAAGCCTGTCTCTACCTACCTTCCTCACTTCCTTTAAACTAAAGCCTGTCTCTACCTTCCTTCCTCACTTCCTTTAAACTAAAGCCTGTCTCTACCTTCCTTCCTCACTTCCTTTAAACTAAAGACTTGTCTCTACCTCCTCTGCCCACCGCCTTCAAACAGCAGACACAACAGGAATGTGTAAAATGCAAAGCCCCCAGAATAAGAAGAATGCGTTGATTAAATGTACTGTATACTATTTTACCCACAGCAGTAGGACTATACACTGGCTGTGTCCATAGCTCACTGGTTGTGTCCATAGCTCACTGGCTGTGTCCATAGCTCACTGGTTGTGTCCATAGCTCACTGGCTGTGTCCATAGCTCACTGGCTGTGTCCATAGCTCACTGGCTGTGTCCATAGCTCACTGGCTGTGTCCATAGCTCACTGGTTGTGTCCATAGCTCACTGGTTGTGTCCATAGCTCACTGGTTGTGTCCATAGCTCCCTGGCTGTGTCCATAGCTCACTGGTTGTGTCCATAGCTCACTGGCTGTGTCCATAGCTCACTGGCTGTGTCCATAGCTCACTGGTTGTGTCCATAGCTCCCTGGTTGTGTCCATAGCTCCCTGGCTGTGTCCCATAGCTCCCTGGCTGTGTCCCATAGCTCCCTGGCTGTGTCCCATAGCTCCCTGGCTGTGTCCCATAGCTCCCTGGCTGTGTCCATAGCTCACTGGCTGTGTCCATAGCTCCCTGGCTGTGTCCATAGCTCACTGGCTGTGTCCATAGCTCCCTGGCTGTGTCCATAGCTCACTGGCTGTGTCCATAGCTCACTTCTGTTTTGTGTTTTTGTTCATTATTTAGAATTTGGGCTTGATTGTAAACATGTGTATTTAGTTTCTCTCGGTCTCTCAGTTGTTTGCCATGTGTTTCTCTCCGTCTCTCAGTTATCTGCCCTGGTTTGAGATCTATTACAAGCTCCTGAACACGCTAGCAGATTACCTAACCACAAACCAGGTAAGATCTCTGTACACTGCTTCTTTAAAACATGTGGTATATATGAGAGAGAGAATGATGAGTGTGTACTATGTTCTTATAGCAGCTATTATAACAATGGTCATTAAGACCCAGGGAGAGGAATAGGGGGAAGGAGAGAGCCTTGAGGAGGAAGAGGGGAGAAGGAGAGAGCCTTGAGGAGGAGGGAGGAATACGGGGAAGGAGAGAGCCTTGAGGAGGAGGGAGGAATACGGGGAAGGAGAGAGCCTTGAGGAGGCAGGAATAAGGGGAAGGAGAGAGCCTTGAGGAAGAGGGGAGAAGGAGAGAGCATTGAGGAGGAGGGAGGAAGAGGGGAGAAGGAGAGAGCATTGAGGAGGAGGGAGGAATACGGGGAAGGAGAGAGCCTTGAGGAGGCAGGAATACGGGGAAGGAGAGAGCCTTGAGGAAGAGGGGAGAAGGAGAGAGCATTGAGGAGGAGGGAGGAAGAGGGGAGAAGGAGAGAGCATTGAGGAGGAGGGAGGAAGAGGGGAGAAGGAGAGAGCATTGAGGAGGAGGGAGGAAGAGGGGAGAAGGAGAGAGCATTGAAGAGGAGGGAGGAAGAGGGGAGAAGGAGAGAGCATTGAGGAGGAGGGAGGAAGAGGGGAGAAGGAGAGAGCATTGAGGAGGAGGGAGGAAGAGGGGACAAAGAGAGCATTGAGGAGGAGGGAGGAAGAGGGGAGAAGGAGAGAGCCTTGAGGAGGAGGGAGGAAGAGGGGAGAAGGAGAGAGCATTGAGGAGGAGGGAGGAAGAGGGGAGAAGGAGAGAGCATTGAGGAGGAGGGAGGAAGAGGGGAGAAGGAGAGAGCATTGAGGAGGAGGGAGGAAGAGGGGAGAAGGAGAGAGCATTGAGGAGGAGGGAGGAAGAGGGGAGAAGGAGAGAGCATTGAGGAGGAGGGAGGAAGAGGGGACAAAGAGAGCATTGAGGAGGAGGGAGGAAGAGGGGAGAAGGAGAGAGCCTTGAGGAGGAGGGAGGAAGAGGGGACAAGGAGAGAGCCTTGAGGAGGAGGGAGGAAGAGGGGAGAAGGAGAGAGCATTGAGGAGGGAGGGAGGAAGAGGGGAGAAGGAGAGAGCATTGAGGAGGAGGGAGAAGGAGGGGACAAGGAGAGAGCCTTGAGGAGGAGGGAGGAATAGGGGAGAAGGAGAGAGCATTGAGGTGGAGGGAGGAAGAGGGGAGAAGGAGAGAGCCTTGAGGAGGAGGGAGGAATAGGGGAGAAGGAGAGAGCATTGAGGAGGGTTGGAGGAAGAGGGGAGAAGGAGAGAGCCTTGAGGAGGAGGGAGGAATAGGGGAGAAGGAGAGAGCATTGAGGAGGGGGGAGGAATAGGGGAGAAGGATAGAGCATTGAGGTGGAGGGAGGAAGAGGGGAGAAGGAGAGAGCCTTGAGGAATAGGGGGAAGGAGAGAGCATTGAGGAGGAGGGAGGAAGAGGGGAGAAGGAGAGAGCATTGAGGAGGAGAGAGGAAGAGGGGAGAAGGAGAGAGCATTGAGGAGGGAGGGAGGAAGAGGGGAGAAGGAGAGAGCCTTGAGGAGGAGGGAGGAATAGGGAGAAGGAGAGAGCATTGAGGAAGAGGGGAGAAGGAGAGAGCATTGAGGAGGAGGGAGGAAGGATTGTTTGTGAGCTGGAACTAAGGAGTGCCATCGTATCTCCTTCCTCAATACTGCTGAGGGAGGCATGAAGGAGACCGAGCCTCCCTAATACACACACACACAGGGTCAGAGGGCACAGGAAACGGACCATGTCATGCAACATTTCAACCAATCGGGAGTGCTGACCTTCATTAGCTAACCGTCATTATCCTGACCTCCTGCTTCTCTAATATTTGATTGTTTATTATATTTATTATTTAGTTATTGTATATTATATATAATTTACTCCTCAATGCTCTCTCCTAGTTTATATGTCATTCAACAGAACAATTTCTGCGTTCTTTGAATGGTCCTCCTGAAATCTCTGGTCACTTGAGTGAATCTGAACTACATTAGTGTAAATACATTTATGGATGAATGTGTTTGACATGTAATTTCCAGTCAAAACAAAAGGAGAGCACAAGTATAAAGGCTATTTTCTGTAAAATAATAACTCCTTTGTTTGTGTGAACATTTCTGTGTTCATCTTTATTTCTGCTCTGAAGCGGAGAGATCGAGAGCGAGCGAGAAAGAGAGCGCGAGACAGAAGAGGGATTCAGAAAGAGCAGATAGATGAGGTCTGCGTGTGTGTGTGTGTGTGTGTGTTGGGGATGTGAAGTGTCGGTGTGCATGGTTTGGTTTATATTTACCCTGCCGTAGCAAGGCGATGGAGGGACGTTGACAGATGAGGGTTTAGGACCAGGGGTAAATGAAGTGTTTTCTCAGGCTCTCAGCTCTGTTACTGACCATGCGTGTGAGGATTCGGCATCTCATGACAGGAGGCTGTTCAATCGTACACTCTCTCTCACTGTCTCTCTCTCTCTCTCTCACACACACACACACACACACACACACACACACACACACACACACACACACACACACACACACACACACACACACACACACTGTTAAAGCTCCACCATTGAAAGCTGCCAATCAGAGAGACAAAAATGGTCTTGAAACAAATATGTTTTTCACATACAAAAACCTGTGTCTTAGTCACTCTGTCTTAGTCACTCTGTCTTAGTCACTCTGTCTTAGTCACACTGTCTTAGTAACTCTGTCTTAGTAACTCTGTCTTAGGCACTCTGTCTTAGGCACTCTGTCTTAGTCACTCTGTCTTAGTCACTCTGTCTTAGTCACTATGTCTTAGGCACTATGCAACTATGTCTTAGTCACTATGTCTTAGTCACTATGTCTTAGTCACTATGTCTTAGTCACTCTGTCTTAGTCACTCTGTCTTAGTCACTCTGTCTTAGTCACTATGTCTTAGTCACTATGTCTTAGTCACTATGCGACAATGTCTTAGTCACTCTGTCTTAGTCACTCTGTCTTAGTCACTCTGTCTTAGTCACTCTGTCTTAGTCACTCTGTCTTAGTCACTCTGTCTTAGTCACTATGCAACTATGTCTTAGTCACTCTGTCTTAGTCACTCTGTCTTAGTCACTCTGTCTTAGTCACTCTGTCTTAGTCACTCTGTCTTAGTCACTATGTCTTAGTCACTATGTCTTAGTCACTATGTCTTAGTCACTATGTCTTAGTCAATAAGACTAAGTTGCATAGTTACTGTCTTAGTAACTATGCAATTATGTCTTAGTAACTATGCAACTTAGTCTTAGTGACTAATATGTCTTAGTAACTAGACACCTGAACCCCCACCTCTTCAAGGAATACCTAGGATAGGATAAGTAATCCTTCTCACCCCCCCCCCTTAAATGATTTAGATGCACTATTGTAAAGTGGCTGTTCCACTGGATGTCAGAAGGTGAATTCACCAATTTGTAAGTCGCTCTGGATAAGAGCGTCTGCTAACTGACGTAAATGTAAATGTAACTTAGTCTTAGTAACTGTCTTAGTAACTATGTCTTAGTAACTGCTTAGTAACTATGCAATTATGTCTTAGTTACTATGTCTTAGTAACTATGCATTTGTCTTAGAAACAATGTCTTAGTAACCATGTTTTAGTAACTATGCAATTATGTCTTAGTAACTATGCAATTACGTCTACGTAACTGTCTTCGTAACAATGTCTTCGTAATTATGCACATATGTCTTAGTAACTATGCAAATATGTCTTAGTAACTATGTCTTAGTAACTATGCATTTGTCTTAGTAACCATGTCTTAGTAACTGTGCAATTATGTCTTTGTAACGATGTCTTAGTTACTAAGGCATATTTGCATAATTACTGTCTTAGTAACTATGCAATGATATCTTAGTAACTCTTATTAACTATGACTTAGTAGTAACCATGTCTTAGTAACCATGTCTATGCAAGTATGTGTTAGTAACTATGTCTGAGTAACTATGCAAGTATGTATTAGTAACTGCCTTAGTAACTATGTCTTAGTAACTATGCAATAATGTCTTAGTAACTGTCTTATTAACTATGTCTTAGTAACTGTCTTAGTAACTGTCTTAGTAACTATGCAATTATGTCTTAGTAACTCTTATTAACTATGACTTAGTAACCATGTCTTAGGTTACTAAGACATAATTGCATAGTTACTAAGATATAGTTAATAACACAGTTACTAAGACCTAGTTAATAACAGTTACTAAGACATAGCTAATCACACAGTTACTAAGACATAGCTAATAACACAGTTACTAAGACATAGTTACTAAGACATAGTTGCTAGGACATAGTTGCTAAGACATAGTAACTATGCAAGTATGTATTAGTAACTAAGACAGTTACTAAGACATAGTTACTAAGACATAATTGCGTAGTTTCTAAGACAGTTACTAAGACATAATTGCGTAGTTTCTAAGACATAATTGCGTAGTTACTAAGACAGTTACTAAGACATAATTGCGTAGTTACTAAGACAATTGCATAGTTATTAAGACCGTTACTAAGACATAATTGCGTAGTTACTAGACGGTTACGAAGACATAATTGCGTAGTTACTAAGACATCATTGGGTAGTTACTGTTTTAGTAACTACAGTGCCTTAAAGTATTGGGTGGTGGACCATTCTTGATGCACACGGGAAACGGTTGAGTGTGAAAAACCCAGTAGAGTTGCAGTTCTTGAAACACTACCATACCCTGTTCAAAAGGCCCTTAAATTTTTTGTCTTGCTCTTTCTCCCTCTGAATGGAACACATACATAAGCCTTGCTTCAAGCTTTTAAAATTATTATTTAACATGTCTCCTCCCCTTCATCTACACTGATTTAAAGTGGATTTAACAGTTGACGTCAATAAGGGATCATAGCTTTCACCTGGATTCACCTGGTGTTTTGTATATATATCAGACACACAATGTTCCATTTGGATGATTGTTATTGTGGTGTGTGTTTCAGGAGAATGAGCTGAATGACATGCTGAACTCTCTGTACAGTCTGCCGGTGCCAAAGCCTTTCACCCCCGTCAACCTGAGTGTGGTAGGTACAGTAGGACTCCTGGAGAGAAGACTGGGAACGGAGGGGGTCGGGAGGGGGGGGTCGGGAGATGGGGAACGGAGGGGGACGGGAGAGGGGGAACGGAGTGGGGACGGGAGGAACGGAGGGGGACGGGAGAGGGGGAACGGAGGGGGACGGGAGAGGGGAACGGAGGGAGGGAGGGACGGGAGAGGGGGAACGGAGGGGGGACGGGAGAGGGGGAACGGAGGGGGACGGGAGAGGGGGGAACGGAGGGGGGGACGGGAGAGGGGGAACGGAGGGAGGGAGGGACGGGAGAGGGGGAACGGAGGGGGGACGGGGGAGGGAGGGGGACGGGAGAGGGGGAACGGAGGGCGGACGGGAGAGGGGGAACGGAGGGGGGGGGGACGGGAGAGGGGGAACGGAGGGGGACGGGAGAGGGGGAACGGAGGGGGACGGGAGAGGGGGAACGGAGGGGGAACGGGAGAGGGGGAACGGAGGGAGGATGGGAGAGGGGGAATGGAGGGAGGACGGGAGAGGAGGAATGGAGGGTGGACAGGAGAGGGGGAATGGAGGGGGGACAGGACAGGGGAAGAGAGAGTTAAAGGAGAGCCAGGATAAGGACGATAGGAGTGAGATAAGTGTGGAGAAGGGGCTGACACTTTGTTTAGAAACACAAGTGGTCTGTGGGATAAGCCTTAGCTGGACGTCTGTTAGCCTAATGGCCGCTTTCGCAACTCATCATGTCTCCTAGTTATCACGGGCAGAAACCTCCTAACAACCAACTGGCCGTCAAACACAGGTCTTGTTTTACTTATGCCTGACACTATCTCACAGAGGATTACTGGACAAATATAACACTTATTTTTTCAATCGCTCCTTTTCCATAACTGTGCCTTAAAGAGGCAATCTAGAGTTTTTACATACATTTTTGGAATGACAAATGATTGATATGTACCCATTTGAGTCTTGAAGAACATAACTTCTAAATGCCTCAGGAGCTGAGTTTAACGGTCGTCCCCCATCAGAACCGAAAATATAAGCTTGTTTTTTTTCCTCCAGTGTTTGTAAACAAAGTCAATGTAAACAAACACTATATTGACTCACAATGTTTGTTTTTTACTATAATTTTTATGTCATGGATGGTCACTTCTTGCGTCAGGAGCTCTGTCTATGAATTAGGAAGTGGGGACATTAATCCGACCCCATCTCTCAGCTTTTTACCGAAACGGGCGGGGAATAGGCTTTGTTATTGTTTCAACTGCTAATTGTGGCTTTAAATTGAAGGGGAAAATAGAGGTTTTAAAGACCAAAAAAAGCATATTTTATTGTTGTAAAATGTAGTCTCTATTTGTTATTGTGCATGATTACTGTATTGTGTTGTAAGAGAATGCAGCTCTTCTTTACAGTAGACTAAGACTTAAAACAGTCAGCCTCTCCTTGGCTGTACAATTATACAGTTCAATTTATTCCAGTTGTCTTTTATAAACCAATAAATACATTGATAAGAAATAAAGATTAAATTGCATTGTGAAGCATCATGAGGAGGAGGAATACAATTTATTCTGTTTGTTTTTTAGTCTGGCACACTTTGAATAAACTTTTATTTTTCATTACCAAGGTTAATTGAGAAAACACCCCGAGGGGAGAGTTTAGGGTTCAACTATTTAATTGATGAAGCAGAATCTTCCACAATAGTTTTTATTTTTTATCATGGCTGCCAAGAAATAAAAGCCAGATCATTGTCCCCTTTCAAGTGTGAATTCTGTTTTGCTCTCTTATCTCTCTCTCTCACTGTGAAGACCGCACTGTTGCATATAGCCACTGGGCAAGTACTGAAAGATGCACCAAGCCAGCAGCCGGTGAGTGCAGCAGAAGAGTGAGTGAACGAGAGAGCGGGAAGAAAAAGGAGGGAGAGAGATGTTAAAACCGCTGCTGCTGCTGCTACTCTAACCGCATGGGAGCTGAGGCTTTTCCAATTTGGCCAAATAAGCCTGTCTGTCTTTTTAAAATCTCACCAACAAAAAAACAAAAAACCTATCCTGGGCCTTGGAGTCGGGTTTCTTCTTCTCTGGGAAAACAATCAAACTGAGTGAATGATTAATGGTGTTCCATTGTACTGTATTCTCTTCCCGAATATCAGAAGTTTCTTTTATGGTGCATGTTTAAAGCAAAGGCAATTGTGCTCAGAAAGTCTCCTTGATGCCTATCCCGTTAACCCACATTTCATGTTTTTATAGAAACATCGCTTTGAAAAAGAATTACAGATAAGCAAACAAACACACACACACACACATGCGCGCACACGCAAACAAATGTGTGTTCTCAATGATTGTGCTGTGCCATGGGTTTATCAAGCAACAATAATCCATCATTACCATATCACAGACTCCAAGGCAGAACATAGTGTACCACGACTAAACCATACAAATCAGGCTGCATCATTCATTTTGGTGAATTGTCATCAGACAGTTTGTGAGGACTGTAAGATTTGACCTTTGGTCCCTTTTTCCAGGTGAGGTGTTTTATGGGTGTTGTAGTTTTGACCTGTGTTCTCTGTCTTTTCTCTCTTCGGAGGAGTCAAAACGCTTGGGTTTATGTAATTTGGAGTGTGATTTAGTGTGTGTGTGTGTATATTTGTGCTTGTATGAATGTGTGTCTGCTCTCCTACCTGCTCTGTCCCTCTCTCAGGCGTCTGATCCAGACAGTCACAACCTGCTCTGGTTTCCCAAAGTGAGACAGGCAGCTCTCTGATCCTCTCAGCAACCTGTGTGTGTGTGTGTTTTGCTTGTACCCTTTAATACTGAAATAAAGACTTTGTTTCCTGCCAGAGAGCTCACCTCATCTTAAATCTATAGGGATCAGGTGTGTGTGTGTGTGTGTGTGTGTGTGTGTGTGTGTGTGTGTGTGTGTGTGTGTGTGTGTGTGTGTGTGTGTGTGTGTGTGTGTGTGTGTGTGTGTGTGTGTGTGTGTGTGTGTGTGTCAGTGCTACCCTCCTAGCTGTCAGTACAGACGGGAGCTCAATAATTCTCACAGAAGAATAGATGAGGATTCATATGTTTTTTTCTCTCTCTCTGAGTGTTGTGCTACTCTACGTTGCTGACCCTCATCCTCTCTCTCTCTCTCTCTCTGAGTGACGTGTAACTCTACGTTGCTGACCCTGTCCTCTCTCTCTCTCTCTCTCTCTCTCTGAGTGTTGTGCTACTCTACGTTGCTGACCCTGTCCCCTCTCTCTCTCTCTGAGTGACGTGCTACTCTACGTTGCTGACCCTGTCCTCTCTCTCTCCCTCTCTCTCTCTCTCTGAGTGACGTGTAACTCTACATTGCTGACCCTGTCCTCTCTCTCTCTCTGAGTGACATGTAACTCTACATTGCTGACCCTCTCCTCTCTCTCTCTGAGTGACGTGTAACTCTACATTGCTGACACTCTTCTCTCTCTCTCTCTCTCTCTCTCTGAGTGACGTGTAACTCTACATTACTGACCCTCTCCCTCTCTCTCTCTCTCTCTGAGTGACGTGTAACTCTACATTACTGACCCTCTCCTCTCTCTCTCTCTCTCTTTCTCTCTCTCTCTCTCTCTCTCTCTCTCTCTGAGTGTTGTGCTACTCTACGTTGCTGACCCTGTCCTCTCTCTCTCTCTCTCTCTCTCTCTCTCTCTCTCTCTCTCTCTCTCTCTCTCTCACTCTGAGTGACATGTAACTCTACATTGCTGACCCTCTCCTCTCTCTCTCTGAGTGATGTGTAACTCTACATTACTGACCCTCTCCTCTCTCTCTCTCTCTCTCTCTCTCTCTCTCTCTCTCTCTCTCTCTCTCTCTGAGTGTTGTGCTACTCTACGTTGCTGACCCTGTCCTCTCTCTCTCTCTTCCTCTCTCTCTGTGTTTCCTTAGCACTCCTACTTCATAACACCAGATATCAATGGCCTGCCCACCATCCCAGAGAGTGTAAGTCAACCAGCCTTTCCCAGATCTAGAGCCTGTTGGATGAAATGATCATTGAAATGTATTTATACACTGAACAAAAATATAAACGCAACATTCAACAATTTCAAAGAGTTACAGTTCGCATAAGGAAGTCCGTCAATTGAAATAAATTCATTAGGCCCTAATCTGTGGATTTTACATGACTGGGAATACAGATATGTAGCTGTTGATGACAGATACCTTAAAAAAAGAAGGGAGGGGCATGGGATCAGAAAGCCAGTCACTATCTGGTGTGACCAACATTTGCCTCATGTAACATGACACATCTCCTTTGCATAGAGTTAATCAGGCTGTTTATTGTGGAATGTTGTCTCACTCATCTTCAATGGCTGTGCAAAGTTGCTGGATTTTGGCAGGAACTGGAACACCAAACATGCTCAATGTCTGGTGAGTATTCAGGCCATGGAGGAACTGGGACATTCTCAGCTTCCAGGAATTGTGCACAGATCCTTGTGACATGGGGCCGTGCTTGATCATGCTGAAACATGAGGTGATGGCGGTGAATTCTCTAAAATTACGTTGGAGGCGGCTTATGGTAGAGAAATTCACATTCAATTATCTGGCAACGATTTTGGTGGAAACTCCTTCAGTCAGCATGCAAATTGCTCCCTCAACTTGAGACATCTGTAGCACTGTGTTGTGTGCTCGTTAAACATGGGACCAACACTTTACATGTTGTGTTTATATTTTTGTTCAGTGCAGTTGGAGAGTGCTGTGAAATACTGTAAACAAATGACCTACATTTGTGAAATGGAAAGAGAGAGATATACAGTGCCTTGCGAAAGTATTCGGCCCCCTTGAACTTTGCGACCTTTTGCCACATTTCAGGCTTCAAACATAAAAGATATAAAACTGTATTTTTTTGTGAAGAATCAACAACAAGTGGGACACAATCATGAAGTGGAACGACATTTATTGGATATTTCAAACTTTTTTTAACAAATCAAAAACTGAACAATTGGGCGTGCAAAATTATTCAGCCCCCTTAAGTTAATACTTTGTAGCGCCACCTTTTGCTGCGATTACAGCTGTAAATCGCTTGGGGTATGTCTCTATCAGTTTTGCACATCGAGAGACTGAAATTTTTTCACATTCCTCCTTGCAAAACAGCTCGAGCTCAGTGAGGTTGGATGGAGAGCATTTGTGAACAGCAGTTTTCAGTTCTTTCCACAGATTCTCGATTGGATTCAGGTCTGGACTTTGACTTGGCCATTCTAACACCTGGATATGTTTATTTTTGAACCATTCCATTGTAGATTTTGCTTTATGTTTTGGATCATTGTCTTGTTGGAAGACAAATCTCCGTCCCAGTCTCAGGTCTTTTGCAGACTCCATCATGTTTTCTTCCAGAATGGTCCTGTATTTGGCTCCATCCATCTTCCCATCAATTTTAACCATTTTCCCTGTCCCTGCTGAAGAAAAGCAGGCCCAAACCATGATGCTGCCACCACCACGTTTGACAGTGGGTATGGTGTGTTCAGGGTGATGAGCTGTGTTGCTTTTACGCCAAACATAACATTTTTAAATTGTTGCCAAAAAGTTCAATTTTGGTTTCATCTGACCAGAGCACCTTCTTCCACATGTTTGGTGTGTCTCCCAGGTGGCTTGTGGCAACCTTTAAACGACACTTTATGGATATCTTTAAGAAATAGCTTTCTTCTTGCCACTCTTCCATAAAGGCCAGATTTGTGCAATATATGACTGATTGTTGTCCTATGGACAGAGTCTCCCACCTCAGCTGTAGATCTCTGCAGTTCATCCAGAGTGATCATGGGCCTCTTGGCTGCATCTCTGATCAGTCTTCTCCTTGTATGAGCTGAAAGTTTAGAGGGACGGCCAGGTCTTGGTAGATTTGCAGTGGTCTGATACTTCTTCCATTTCAATATTATCGCTTGCACAGTGCTCCTTGGGATGTTTAAAGCTTGGGAAATCTTTTTGTATCCAAATCCGGCTTTAAACTTCTTCACAACAGTATCTCGGACCTGCCTGGTGTGTTCCTTGTTCTTCATGATGCTCTCTGCGCTTTTAACGGACCTCTGAGACTATCACAGTGCAGGTGCATTTATAGGGAGACTTGATTACACACAGGTGGATTGTATTGATCATCATTAGTCATTTAGGTCAACATTGGATCATTCAGAGATCCTCACTGAACTTCTGGAGAGAGTTTGCTGCACTGAAAGTAAAGGGGCTGAATAATTTTGCACACCCAATTTTTCAGTTTTTGATTTGTTAAAAAAGTTTGAAATATCCAATAAATGTCGTTCCACTTCATGATTGTGTCCCACTTGTTGTTGATTCTTCACAAAAAAAATACAGTTTTATATCTTTATGTTTGAAGCCTGAAATGTGGCAAAAGGTCGGCTGAATACTTTCGCAATGCACTGTACATCTCGAATGCTTTGAGAGAAACATCCCTAAAGCTTTTAGAAAAGCAAAAACTTTATTTGTTGTGAACAGAGATCAGCAATTGTTAAAGCAGGTGCAGTGAAATGCTTGAGTTTCTAGTTCCAGCAGTGCAGATTTCCAGGCGGTGGTCGGCTAGTGACAGTGTCTCAGGTGTAGGGTCGAGTACCAGGCGGTGGTCGGCTAGTGACAGTGTCTAAGGGGCATAGTTCCGGGAGGAGGTCAGCTAGTGACAGTGTCTAAGGTGTAGGGTAGAGTACCAGGCGGTGGTCAGCTAGTGACAGTTTCTAAGGTGTAGGGTAGAGTACCAGGCGGTGGTCGGCTAGTGACAGTGTCTAAGGGGCAGTGTGGAGTACCAGGCGGTGGTCGGCTAGTGACAGTGTCTAAGGGGCAGGGTAGAGTACCAGGCGGTGGTCGGCTAGTGACAGTATCTAAGGGGTAGAAGTACCAGGCGGAGGTCAGCTAGTGACAGTGTCTAAGGTGTAGGGTAGAGTACCAGGCGGTGGTCGGCTAGTGGCAGTGTCTAAGGGGCAGGGTAGAGTACCAGGCGGTGGTCGGCTAGTGACAGTATCTAAGGGGTAGAGTACCAGGCGGTGGTCAGCTAGTGACAGAGTCTAAGGTGTAGGTTAGAGTACCAGGCGATGGTCGGCTAGTGACAGTGTCTAAGGGGCAGGGTAGAGTACCAGGCGGTGGTCAGCTAGTGACAGTATCTAAGGGGTAGAGTACCAGGCGGTGGTCGGCTAGTGACAGTGTCTAAGGTGTAGGGTAGAGTACCAGGCGGTGGTCGGCTAGTGACAGTGTCTAAGCTGCAGGGTAGAATTGTAGTGGGTCTAGGGTGTCGGGTAAGGTGGTGGTTTACGGTCCTTAACTAGCCTCTCATAGCACTTCATGATGACAGTAGGGAGTGCTATGGGGCGGTAGTCATTTAGTTTGTTGGGAGCACAGTCCTCATGAGCGGCGGGGGCCCACGTCGGGAGGCTCTGTGTTTCTTATCCTCGAAGTGTGGGAAGGTGTTTCAGCTTGTCCGAGAGAGAGGGGTCTGAGTCCGCGACGTGGCTGGCTTCCACTTTATCTGCGTTTTGTCTGTCGTCCTTGTCAAATAAGTGTTGTGTCTGAGCCGTTGAGCAGTTATGAAGTCACTGACTGTCTTGCCCCCTCCAGAGGAACCTGACAGAGTATTTTGTGGCGGTGGACGTCAACAACATGCTACAGCTGTACGCCAGCATGCTGCATGAACGACGCATTATCATTACCTCAAGCAAGCTAAGCACTGTGAGTACCTCTTCATTAACACTGTGAGTACCTCTTAGCACTGTGAGTACCTCTTCGTTAACACTGTGAGTACCTCTTCGTTATCACTGTGAGTACCTCTTCGTTATCACTGTGAGTACCTCTTCGTTAACACTGTGAGTACCTCTTCATTAACACTGTGAGTACCTCTTAGCACTGTGAGTACCTCTTCGTTAACACTGTGAGTACCTCTTCGTTAACACTGTGAGTACCTCTTCGTTGTCACTGTGAGTACCTCTTCGTTATCACTGTGAGTACCTCTTCGTTATCACTGTGAGTACCTCTTCGTTAACACTGTGACTACCTCTTCATTAACACTGTGAGTACCTCTTCATATCAAAGTTTATTTGTCACGTGTGCCAAACAGGTGTAGACCTTACAGATACTCACAGATTTAATGAAGAGGTACTCACAGGTACTTACTTACAGGCTTTAGCCAATAGTGCAAAAAATTTATTAGGTGAAGAATAGGTAAGTAAAGAAATTAAACAACAGTAAAAAGACAGTGAAAAACAGTAGCGAGGCTATATACAGTAGCGAGGCTATATACAGTAGCGAGGCTATATACAGTAGCGAGGCTATATACAGTAGCGAGGCTATAACAGTAGCGAGGCTATATACAGTAGCGAGGCTATAACAGTAGCGAGGCTATATACAGTAGCGAGGCTATAACAGTAGCGAGGCTACATACAGAGCGAGGCTATAACAGTAGCGAGGCTATAACAGTAGCGAGGCTATATACAGTAGCGAGGCTATAACAGTAGCGAGGCTATATACAGTAGCGAGGCTATATACAGTAGCGAGGCTATATACAGTAGCGAGGCTATAACAGTAGCGAGGCTATATACAGTAGCGAGGCTATAACAGTAGCGAGGCTATATACAGTAGCGAGGCTATAACAGTAGCGAGGCTATAACAGTAGCGAGGCTATAACAGTAGCGAGGCTACATACAGTAGCGAGGCTATATACAGTAGCGAGGCTATAACAGTAGCGAGGCTATATACAGTAGCGAGGCTATAACAGTAGCGAGGCTATATACAGTAGCGAGGCTATAACAGTAGCGAGGCTATAACAGTAGCGAGGCTATAACAGTAGCGAGGCTACATACAGTAGCGAGGCTATAACAGTAGCGAGGCTATAACAGTAGCGAGGCTATAACAGTAGCGAGGCTACATACAGTAGCGAGGCTATAACAGTAGCGAGGCTATAACAGTAGCGAGGCTATAACAGTAGCGAGGCTATAACAGTAGCGAGGCTACATACAGTAGCGAGGCTATAACAGTAGCGAGGCTATATACAGTAGAGAGGCTATAACAGTAGCGAGGCTATAACAGTAGCGAGGCTATAACAGTAGCGAGGCTACATACAGTAGCGAGGCTATAACAGTAGCGAGGCTATAACAGTAGCGAGGCTATAACAGTAGCGAGGCTATAACAGTAGCGAGGCTACATACAGTAGCGAGGCTATAACAGTAGCGAGGCTATATACAGTAGAGAGGCTATAACAGTAGCGAGGCTATAACAGTAGCGAGGCTACATACAGTAGCGAGGCTATAACAGTAGCGAGGCTATAACAGTAGCGAGGCTATAACAGTAGCGAGGCTATAACAGTAGCGAGGCTACATACAGTAGCGAGGCTATAACAGTAGCGAGGCTATAACAGTAGCGAGGCTATAACAGTAGCGAGGCTATAACAGTAGCGAGGCTACATACAGTAGCGAGGCTATAACAGTAGCGAGGCTATATACAGTAGAGAGGCTATAACAGTAGCGAGGCTATAACAGTAGCGAGGCTACATACAGTAGCGAGGCTATAACAGTAGCGAGGCTATAACAGTAGCGAGGCTATAACAGTAGCGAGGCTACATACAGACATCGGTTAGTTAGGCTGATTGAGGTAGTATGTACATGTACATATGGTTAAAGTGACTATGCATATATGATGAACAGAGAGTAGCAGTAGCATAAAAGAGGGGTTGGTGGGTGGCGGGACACAATGCAGATAGCCTGGTTAGCCAATGTGGGGGAGCACTGGTTGTTCAGGCCAATTGAGGTAGTATGTACATGAATGTATAGTTATAGTGACTATGCAAATATGATAAACAGAGAGTAGCAGCAGCGTAAAAGAGGGGTGGGGGGGTACACAATGTAAATATTCCAGGTAGCCATTTGATTACCTGTTCAGGAGTCTTATGGCTTGGGGTTTAAAACTGTTGAGGAGCCTTTTTGTTCTAGACTTGGTAACCGCTTGCCGTAGGGACGACCAGGGATTTTCTCTGTTTAGTGAGTCCACCAGATCAGAGGCAGTAGGGAGGACCAGGGATGTTCTCTGGTTAGTGAGTCCACCAGATCAGAGGCCGTAGGGATGACCAGGGATGTTCTCTGGTTAGTGAGTCCACCAGATCAGAGGCAGTAGGGAGGACCAGGGATGTTCTCTGTTTAGTGAGTCCACCAGATCAGAGGCAGTAGGGAGGACCAGGGATGTTCTCTGTTTCGTCAGTCCACCAGATCAGAGGCAGTAGGATTGACCGGGGATGTTCTCTGGTTAGTGAGTCCACCAGATCAGAGGCAGTAGGGAGGACCAGGGATGTTCTCTGTTTCGTCAGTCCACCAGGTCAGAGGCAGTAGGATTGACCAGGGATGTTCTCTGGTTAGTGAGTCCACCAGATCAGAGGCAGTAGGGAGGACCAGGGATGTTCTCTGGTTAGTGAGTCCACCAGGTCAGAGGCAGTAGGGAGGACCAGGGATGTTCTCTGTTTAGTCAGTCCACCAGATCAGAGGCAGTAGGGAGGACCAGGGATGTTCTCTGTTTAGTGAGTCCACCAGATCAGAGGCAGTAGGGATGACCAGGGATGTTCTCTGTTTAGTGAGTCCACCAGATCAGAGGCAGTATGGATAATCAGGGATGTTCTCTGGTTAGTGAGTCCACCAGATCAGAGGCAGTAGGGATGACCAGGGATGTTCTCTGTTTAGTGAGTCCACCAGATCAGAGGCAGTAGGGATGACCAGGGATGTTCTCTGTTTAGTGAGTCCACCAGATCAGAGGCAGTATGGATAATCAGGGATGTTCTCTGGTTAGTGAGTCCACCAGATCAGAGGCAGTAGGGATGACGCTCCAACTCGGAGACATAATTCAAAAACGAAGCATGTGTTTAGTGAGATCAGAGGCAGTAGGGACGACCAGGGATGTTCTCTTGGATAGTGTGTGAATTAGACCATTTTCCTGTCCTGTTAAGCATTCAAAATGTAACGAGTTCATAATTTTCTTTAGGAATCTAGTGAAGTAAAAGTAAAAAGTTGTCAAAAACAATAAAAAGTAAAGTACAGACACCCCCCCAAAAAAATAACTCAGTAGTACTTTAATGTATTTTTACTAAGGTACCTTACATCACTGCTAAACTACAGGAACATCATAGGAGTAGTAAAGTAGGTTTATGTGTCTGATTAAACATGGCATTCCTCATCGATATTACAACACTACATCAAACTTAATATCTAAATGTTTTTTGTTTTTTAACGGTTTGCACACACGTGCGCACGAAGACAGAGTTCAGTGGTCCATCTCCAGTCAACCGCCTCTATCTCCAGTCCCTGACAAGCTGTAAAGCCAGCACTAAACCAGGATTATATTTGACTGTTTCTCTTAAAGCTGCTACGTTTTAATGGCCGACATGCCCTAAATTATCTGTTATTAGACGCTCTAACTCTCTCACATAGTTTATTATCTGTTATTAGACTTTTACTCTCTGCCGTAGTTGGAGTAGAGCTGCTGGGTCTGAGGGAGTGGATCTCTCTGTGCTTCTTATCTTCGTGGCTGACAGCAGAACCAAATGTTTATGACAGGGAGAGGGAGAGCAGGAGTGATGTCATCCACAATCCTATCTCTACCGTTCTGCTCCGGTATCTGACTGCAGCCCGGGAACGTGGAACCGCCGGGAGGGGGGGGGCTGGGACGGTACGTCTGAACCCAAGGTCTCCCTGAGGATGGAGTAGAGGGATCCGGGGGAGGTGTAGAGATATACCCAGCCCTTGGAGAATTTCACCTCTCTTCCCCGTTCTCCTTCTTTCTGCCTCTCCTCTCACCCATTCTCTCCCCCCCTCAGCATGTCAGCCACTCTCCCTCTGGCTCCAGGGGTTACAGAGTGTAAATTATCAGAGCCACGGGTGACGGCTGTTTTCTTAGCGGACGGATGGAAGTGATATTCTGTGTGATTTAGAGTTTTGTGACAAGACAAACTGTCTGAGGTTTATTTAACTGATATGTGGACAGGATATGTGAGACGCCCATCTCAAGACCTCCACCTTTCTATAAGCCTTTTATCCTTTAAAGTCCGTCCGTCCGTCCGTCTGTCCCTCCCTCCCTCCAGCCAGCCATCCAATTATTATCAGTGTGTGTGTCTCTTAGTCCGTCCCTGGCATGACTTTTAAAGAAGAGAGCGAGGACGCATCCAGCTGGCCCCTACTACCACTCTCTCCTCAAAGAGACGGAGAGACAGAGAGACAGCATACAGTATCTGGGCTCCAGGCATAGCAGAGATCCTTCCTGTGTGTCAGGGCCTTTAGTGACTCCGCTGTGTCAGTCTAGCAGAACATGGCGGCTTTCCTGCCAACGCCCAACAGCAAAGGAATAAATCATGATGGTGCATCAGTTGACTTATTGCTGTTTTGTGACCGGAGGTGAGTGGTACCACTGTTTTAAAGGCGTGGTGCGGTGCGATGGCCGAGGAAGCCAATCGAGCGTGCATGCTTGTCATGCCGGTGTATACAGTAATTGTGCTGCATCAGGCCCCCTCTAACTAGTCAGCTGGGAAGGCTCTGTGTCTTTCATCTCCCCTGGTCTCCCTGGGCCCCTCAGTGGGTGTGTCGGCAGGCCCCAGCCCTGACAGCAGCCTTCTTAACATGCTGTCAGTAGTATGATAACTAGGACTATCCATCCTAGCAGCACAGCCCTGAGTGACTGCCTGACTGACTGACAGTACCACAGCCCTGAGTGACTGACTGACTGACTGACTGCACCACGGCCCTGAGTGACTGACTGACTGCACCACAGCCCTGAGTGACTGCCTGACTGCACCACAGCCCTGAGTGACTGACTGCCTGACTGCACCACAGCCCTGAGTGACTGACTGCCTGACTGCACCACGGCCCTGAGTGACTGACTGCCTGACTGCACCACGGCCCTGAGTGACTGACTGCCTGACTGCACCACGGCCCTGAGTGACTGACTGACTGCACCACGGCCCTGAGTGACTGACTGCCTGACTGCACCACGGCCCTGAGTGACTGACTGCCTGACTGCACCACGGCCCTGAGTGACTGACTGCCTGACTGCACCACGGCCCTGAGTGACTGACTGCACCACGGCCCTGAGTGGCTGACTGCCTGACTGCACCACGGCCCTGAGTGACTGACTGCCTGACTGCACCACGGCCCTGAGTGACTGACTGCACCACGGCCCTGAGTGGCTGACTGCACCACGGCCCTGAGTGACTGACTGCCTGACTGCACCACGGCCCTGAGTGACTGACTGCCTGACTGCACCACGGCCCTGAGTGACTGACTGCCTGACTGCACCACGGCCCTGAGTGACTGACTGACTGCACCACGGCCCTGAGTGACTGACTGCCTGACTGACTGCACCACGGCCCTGAGTGACTGACTGACTGCACCACGGCCCTGAGTGACTGACTGACTGACTGCACCACGGCCCTGAGTGACTGACTGCCTGACTGCACCACGGCCCTGAGTGACTGACTGCCTGACTGCACCACGGCCCTGAGTGACTGACTGCCTGACTGCACCACGGCCCTGAGTGACTGACTGACTGCACCACGGCCCTGAGTGACTGACTGACTGCACCACGGCCCTGAGTGACTGACTGACTGCACCACGGCCCTGAGTGACTGCCTGACTGCACCACCACCTCAAGCAGTCAGTCACTGACTCACTTCTTACTATCCGCTTCTCTCGAGTCCAGGGTTATTCAACTCTGACCCTACAAGGTCCGGAGCCTGCTGGTTTTCTGTTCTACCTGATAATTAATTACACCCACCAGGTGTCCCAGGTATAAATCAGTCCCTGATTAGAGGGGAACAATGCTGCTCTCTCTTTGTCTCTCGCTGCTCTCTCTTTCTGTCTCTCACTGCTCTCTCTTTCTGTCTCTCGCTGCTCTCTCTCTCTGTCTCGCTGCTCTCTCTCTCTGTCTTTTGCTGCTCTCTCTTTCTGTCTCTCGCTGGTCTCTCTTTGTCTCTCGCTGCTTTCTGTCTCTCGCTGCTCTCTCTCTCTGTCTCTCGCTGCTCTCTCTCTCTGTCTCTCGCTGCTCTCTCTCTTTGTCTCTCGCTGCTCTCTCTTTGTCTCTCGCTGCTCTCTCTTTGTCTCTCGCTGCTCTCTCTCTTTCTGTCTCTTGCTGCTCTCTCTCTTTCTGTCTCTCGCTGCTCTCTCTCTCTGTCTCTCGCTGCTCTCTCTCTGTCTCTCGCTGCTCTCTCTCTCTGTCTTTTGCTGCTCTCTCTTTCTGTCTCTCGCTGGTCTCTCTTTGTCTCTCGCTGCTTTCTGTCTCTCTCTGCTTTCTGTCTCTCGCTGCTCCCTGTTTCTCTCTGCTCTCTCCTTCTGTCTCTCGCTGCTTTCTCTTTCTGTCTCTCTCTGCTCTCTCTCACTGCTCTCTCCCTGCTCTCTCTTTCTCTCGCTGCCCTCTCTCTCTCTCACTGCTTTTCTTTCTGTCTCTCTGCTCTCTTTCTCTCGCTGCGCTCTCTGTCTCTCGCTGCTCTCTGTCTCTCGCTGCTCTCTGTCTCTCGCTGCTCTCTGTCTCTCGCGCTGCTCTCTGTCTCTCGCGCTGCTCTCTCTCTCTCGCTGCTCTCTCTCTCTCTTGCTCATCTCTCTCGCTGCTCTCTCTCTGTCTCACGCTGCTCTCTCTCTCTCACTGCTTTCTCTCTCGCTGCTCTCTCTCTGTCTCTTGCTGCTCTCTCTCTCACCTCTCTGTCTCTCGCTGCTCTCTCTCGGTCTCTCGCTGCTCTCTCTCGCTCTCTCACTGCTCTCTCTCTCTCGCTTCTCTCGCTGCTCTCTCTGTCTCTCGCTGCTCTCTCTGTCTCCTGCTGCTCTCTCTGTCTCTCGAATGCTCTCTCTGTTTCTCGCTGCTCTCTCTGTTTCTCGCTGCTCTCTCTCTCTGTTTCTCGCTGCTCTCTCTCTCTGTCTCTCACTGCTCTCTCGCTGTCTCTCGATGCTCTCTCGCTGTCTCTCGATGCTCTCTCGCTGTCTCTCGATGCTCTCTCTCTGTCTCTCGATGCTCTCTCTCTGTCTCTCGCTGTCTCTCGCTGCTCTCTCTCTTTCTGTCTCTCGCTGCTCTCTCTCTTTCTGTCTCCCTCCTCTCTCTTTCTGTCTCTCCCTCCTCTCTCTTTCTCTCGCTGCTCTCTCGCTGTCTCTTGCTGCTGTCTCTCCCTGCTCTTTCTTTCTGTCTGTTGCTGCTCTATTTCTCTCTTGCTCCTAGTTGCTTTCTTTATGTCTCTTGTTCTCTCTGTCTGCTTTCTTTCTCTCTCTCTTTTCTTTCTCGTCCCTATAGCTTCTTTTCTGGTGGCTGGTTGTTAAAGCGTCATGTTGTCTGGGTTTTGTTCCCCAGATTGTGTGTGTGTGTGTGTGCAGGTGTGTGTGTGCAGGTGTGGAAGTGACTGTGTGTGTGGGAGTCCTGGTGTTACTGCCATGTGTCCTCTTTCTCTGTGTCTGAGTGTCACCTACTTGTTAGTGGCACACCTGTGTGGCTCTGCTCTGACACAAGGCGTTTGTCGGCACAGACACACAGAGAGTGCAGAACAGAGATAATTGGGTGTCTAGCTCTGGATGGGGGAGTAGAGGAGGAGAGAAATACGGGGAGGAGAGATAGCAGAGAGCAGAATGTAGAGGAGGACAGGACAGGGAAGGGTAGGAGAAAGCAGAAGGTAGAGGAGGAGAGGGAAGGATAGGAGAGAGCAGAAGGTAGTGGAGGAGATGAGAGGGAAGGATAGGAGAGAGCAGAAGGTAGAGGAGGAGATGAGAGGGAAGGATAGGAGAGAGCAGAAGGTAGAGGAGGAGATGAGAGGGAGGGATAGGAGAGAGCAGAAGGTAGAGGAGGAGAGGAGAGGGAGGGATAGGAGAGAGCAGAAGGTAGAGGAGGAGAGAGCAGGAGGTAGAGGAGGAGAGGAGAGGGAGGGATAGGAGAGAGCAGAAGGTAGAGGAGGAGAGAGCAGGAGGTAGAGGAGGAGAGGAGAGGGAGGGATAGGAGAGAGCAGAAGGTAGAGGAGGAGAGAGCAGGAGGTAGAGGAGGAGAGGAGAGGGAAGGAGGGAGCAGAAGGTAGAGGAGGAGAGAGCAGGAGGTAGAGGAGGAAAGGAGAGGGAGGGATAGGAGAGAGCAGAAGGTAGAGGAGGAGAGGAGATGCATGGGCTTGGAGGGAGGGAAGAAAAGGAGTGGAGAACAGGCAGAGCAGGAGAGTTGAGAATTGAGGTCAGCAGGTGTTGTTGATGTTGCCTATTCCTCCCCCAGACCAGTTCAAACCAGTTAAATAATGGTGTGGATATAGTAGATTATATAGTGGAGTTTGAACAGGACAGGACAAATACAGTGTTTAGTTTGTAAAGGATAGTGGGTTCGATTCCCGGGACCACCCATACGTAAACATTTTTAGGCATGCATGATAAAAGCGTCTGCTTAATGCATATATTTAAGCAATAAGGCCAGAGGGGGTGTGGTATATGGCCAATATACCACGGCGAAGGGCTGTTCTTAGCCACGACACAACGTGGAGTGCCTGGATACAGCCCTTAGCCGTGGTATATTGGCCATATACCACAAACCCCCAAGGTGCCTTACTGCTGTTATAAACTGGTTACCAATGTAATTAGAGCAATAAAAATACATGTTTTGTCATACCCATATCTGTCAGCCTATCAGCATTCAGGGTTTGAACCACCCAGTTTCTAATATAATATGTTGCAGGGTCTCCTCTTGGGGAGCATAACTCTGAGAGCGTGGGCCTGGTCTGCTTGTTCAGGCAGATGTTCAGAAGGCAGAGTAACAAAGCTCGTCTGAATAAGACAACAGACCCCTGTGAAAGTGATGTGACATGGCTCTTTGATGGTTAACAACGGTGTGTTTTGATAATTAGCTGTCTGCTGTCACCCACATTCCCAAAATATCACTGATTTAACTGCATTCATCTGAGCTGCTTGTTCTCATACGCCGGTTGTGTACGTTTTTACTTCCCTATACAACCATAACTGTCATGAGGCAGGTCTGGCCAGCATTTATTTTACATTTTTTTATTAAACTGAATTAACAGTGGGTATTTATTGGGCCAAAAGTATTGTTGAATTACTAACAGTTATGTAGGATTAGAATACTAGTTGGTACACAGGGTCCACAGCTTGCAGTTTCCTGTTAAGGGACGAGGCAGCGTTAATTTGTCCAGTTTCTAGTGTTCTGTCTTTAATGTGGTCAGTTTATGTGAGTGCTGGCCGGTCTCAGGAGAGATGTCAGGGCTCCATGGGCTCTGGTGCCTTCAGAAGCAGGCTGTATAAAATCTGACCCATCTGACACACACACACACACACACACACACACACACACACACACACACACACACACACACACACACACACACAGCCAGAGAAGCGGCTGAGGTACCTCATTACTGGGAAGACCCTAGGTCCCAAAGGGCCGGAGCCAGCAGCTAAAGCAGACCTAATCCACTATTTGTTCTTGGGGACTGTATCTGTGATTCTCCATTGAATGGAATATTAAGCACCAGGCATATTAAGCACCTGGTCTTGTGTGGAGCGTATAAAGACATTTAGTTCCACACATCTATTATTTATTATACCTTCTCTCTCTGCTGCAGCCCCTTGAGAAAGAAAGAAAAAAATGATTACACATTTCTCCTCTCTCACTTTTTTTGTTTTTTTCTTCTATATTTTATTTCATGGTCTTTCAAACCTGTAGCTGGCTGAAGATGGGTATGGGTTGTTTGGGGTTGTAGATGGGTATGGGTTGTTTGGGGTTGTAGATGGATGCGGGTTGTTTGGGGTTGTAGATGGGTATGGGTTGTTTGGGGTTGTAGATGGGTATGGGTTGTTTGGGGTTGTAGATGGGTATGGGTTGTTTGGGGTTGTAGATGGATGCGGGTTGTTTGGGGTTGTAGATGGGTATGGGTTGTTTGGGGTTGTAGATGGATGCGGGTTGTTTGGGGTTGTAGATGGGTATGGGTTGTTTGGGGTTGTAGATGGGTATGGGTTGTTTGGGGTTGTAGATGGGTATGGGTTGTTTGGGGTTGTAGATGGGTATGGGTTGTTTGGGGTTGTAGATGGATGCGGGTTGTTTGGGGTTGTAGATGGATGCGGGTTGTTTGGGGTTGTAGATGGGTATGGGTTGTTTGGGGTTGTAGATGGGTATGGGTTGTTTGGGGTTGTAGATGGGTATGGGTTGTTTGGGGTTGTAGATGGATGCGGGTTGTTTGGGGTTGTAGATGGGTACGTACGGGTTGTTTGGAGTTATATATGGCTGTAGATACGGGTTGTTTGGAGTTATATATGGCTGTAGATGGGTATGGGTTGTTTAGGGTTATTTATGGCTGTAGATGGGTACAGGTTGTTTAGGGTTATTTATGGCTGTAGATGGGTGCGGGTTGTTTAGGGTTATATCTGGCTGTAGATACTGTTTTTTTAGGGTTATAAATGGCTGTAGATACGGGTTGTTTGGGGTTATATATGGCTGTAGATACAGGTTGTTTGGGGTTATATATGGCTGTAGATACAGGTTGTTTGGGGTTATATATGGCTGTAGATACGGGTTGTTTGGGGTTATATATGGCTGTAGATACGGGTTGTTTGGGGTTATATATGGCTGTAGATACAGGTTGTTTGGGGTTATATATGGCTGTAGATACAGGTTGTTTGGGGTTATATATGGCTGTAGATACGGGTTGTTTGGGGTTATATATGGCTGTAGATACGGGTTGTTTGGAGTTAGATTTGAGAGGAAATATGTGTGCTATTCTTTTTCTACAACCGTATCTTCTTCCTGCCGAATAGGTCGGTAGGGAGGAGGAGCACATCATATCTAATTCTAGTTTTTTAAATGTTTTTCTTGGTTTCAGTAGAACCCCCACCCTCTCGTCTCCCCCGTCCTTAGAAGTGAGAGATAGTACCTCTTGTCTTTTAACCTGGGAGTGAAGCAGGCCAATTGGGAGCTAAGTGAAGCTTACCTTGAAACCTCAGTGTGGCTGAGATAATTGGAGTTGGTTAGCTAGTTTTTCTGTCCCATTACCTCCTGGTACTAACGGGTGAGCCCTCCTCTGTCTCTGTCTCCCTAAGGAGGGCCAGCGAATGACGAGAGGCCCTCCTCCATTGATCCAATGACCTCTCTTCATCATTATTTAATAGCTTTATACTGTCACCGTTTACTAGAAGGGGGAGAAGGGCAATACAGCTTTGATATACTCTCCTTTCTCCAACTGATACACCCTCTCATTAATATTCATACGATTGATTTATTTCCTCCTTAGAAAGAAAAATGTTTGCTGGGGAATTAAATCTGACAAGACTGTAGCATTGTTGTATTTTATTTGAAGGAGGCAGAGAGCGAAGATGCATATGCAGATATTTGGAGCAAGACACCAATTAAAAGTTGATTAAGCCTTAACGATGGTCTGACTCTAGGAAAATAAATGATAGCGCCTCTCTTTCTTAATGACAAATGAAAAGGTTGAACCTCCCTGCCCCAAAACACACACACACACACACACACACACACACACACTGCTCATCTGTTAAGGCTACGCAGGCGTTCAGGCTCTTTCTTTAAAAGGGGTGCTCTCTGCATCAGTTCAGTTAAGTCTCCAAGCTTGGCTGCTTTCGCTCGCTCTCCAGCCATTTGACATTGGCTGGCTAGTTGGCAAGAGGTCTCCTGGTAGTGTGTGTGTGTGCGTGTGTGTGTGTGTGTGTGTGTTGCTGTGAAGTCTCCAAGCGGAGCGGCTTCTCCCAGGTCCCAGGGGTATTGACCCAGCCCGTAGCGCTAGTGTTAACGGTCTCTCTTGGCTAACTCATGTTTCATTCTTTGGCAATTTGCCCTAATGAAGTCCCCACGGAGCCCTCAGACTACTGTTGTCTTTCCATATTTAATCATGTTATTTTAATCTGCAGGATGAGCTCGCGAGCCTGTCCGTGTGTGTGCACGTGAGTGTGTGCACGTGAGTGTGTGCACGTGGGTGTGTGCACGTGAGTGTGTGCACGTGGGTGTGTGCACATGTGTGTGTGTCTAGGTCATTACAATTACGAGGTGGTCAAGCGATAGAAAAGGGGGTAGCTCTCTAACTCTCTGTCATTTGACATTATATCCTAAAACTAAAATCAACTTGTCTTCTGTCTAGTTCTCTTCATGTTGACTGACAGGGTTCATGTTGACTAACAGGGTTCATGTTGACTAAAGGGGTTCATGTTGACTAACATGGTTCAGTGTTGACTAACGGGGTTCATGTTGACTAACAGGGTTCAGTGTTGACTGACAGGGTTCAGTGTTGACTGACAGGGTTCATGTTGACTGACAGGGTTCAGTGTTGACTGACATGGTTCAGTGTTGACTGACAGGGTTCATGTTGACTGACAGGGTTCAGTGTTGACTGACATGGTTCAGTGTTTACTGACAGGGTTCATGTTGACTAACAGGGTTCAGTGTTGACTGACATGGTTCAGTGTTGACTGACAGGGTTCATGTTGACTGACAGGGTTCAGTGTTGACTGACATGGTTCAGTGTTGACTGACAGGGTTCAGTGTTGACTGACAGGGTTCAGTGTTGACTGACAGGGTTCATGTTGACTGACAGGGTTCATGTTGACTAACAGGGTTCATGTTGACTAACAGGGTTCATGTTGACTAACATTGTTCAGTGTTGACAAACGGGGTTCATGTTGACTAACAGGGTTCAGTGTTGACTAACATGGTTCAGTGTTGACTAACGGGGTTCAGTGTTGACTTACGGGGGTTCAGTGTTGACTAACATGGTTCCGTGTTGACTTACGGGGTTCAGTGTTGACTTACGGGGTTCAGTGTTGACTAACATGGTTCCGTGTTGACTTACGGGGTTCAGTGTTGACTAACATGGTTCCGTGTTGTCTAACGGGGTTCCGTGTTGACTAACGGGGTTCCGTGTTGACTAACGGGGTTCAGTGTTGACTTACGGGGGTTCAGTGTTGACTAACATGGTTCCGTGTTGACTTACGGGGTTCAGTGTTGACTTACGGGGTTCAGTGTTGACTAACATGGTTCCGTGTTGACTTACGGGGTTCAGTGTTGACTAACATGGTTCCGTGTTGTCTAACGGGGTTCCGTGTTGACTAACGGGGTTCCGTGTTGACTAACGGGGTTCAGTGTTGACTAACATGGTTCCGTGTTGTCTAACGGGGTTCCGTGTTGACTAACGGGGTTCCGTGTTGACTAACGGGGTTCCGTGTTGACTAACATGGTTCAGTGTTGACTAACATGGTTCCGTGTTGACTAACGGGGTTCCGTGTTGACTAACGGGTTTCAGTGTTGACTAACGGGTTTCAGTGTTGACTAACGGTTTTCAGTGTTGACTGACGGGGTTCCGTGTTGACTGACGGGGTTCCGTGTTGACTGACGGGGTTCCGTGTTGACTGACGGGGTTCCGTGTTGACTGACGGGGTTCCGTGTTGACTAACGGGGTTCCAGGTTGACTAACGGGGTTCCGTGTTGATTAACGGGGTTCCGTGTTGATTAACGGGGTTCCGTGTTGACTAACGGGGTTCCGTGTTGACTAACGGGGTTCGTTCCGTGTTGACTAACGGGGTTCCGTGTTGACTAACGGGGTTCGCTGGGAGGTATACGTTGGCAGCAGTAACACAACGGATCATACAGTCTCTTCCCCCAACAGCATTTACAATACAATACTCTGTGCTTTGGCTTTAAATATTTTGTTGTTTCCTTAAAATATGAAGCTTCTTAAAGGTACATTTAGCAAGATGACATTATACACAACAGAACCATTTGCTCTCTTGCTGAATCTACCTTTAAAATGAAAACCAGTGGTAGTTCTGTCCTCGAGGGTCTCTATTATAATATATTGTGTTGTGTTTGTCCCTCTCGTCTCTCCGTAGTTAACAGCGTGTGTCCACGGTTCAGCTGCCATGTTGTACCCCATGTACTGGCAACACATCTACATCCCTGTACTGCCTCCACATCTTCTGGACTACTGCTGGTAAGACTCAGCTAATGGACGCACATTTACCTCCCTCGTCTCATTCCTCTCACATTATTATCCAGTGAAGTTTTGCTCCGTAATGAACAGTGTGAATGGTCTTTCTATTTGATTCTGTTGGCAGCAATCTGTCCATGTCTTCACTTATCAAACACTAATCTAACTAGTCTGACTGGATGTTGACTGAATCCAACACTAATCTAACTAGTCTGACTGGACGTTGACTGAATCCAACACTAATCTAACTAGTCTGACTGGATGTTGACTGAATCCAACACTAATCTAACTAGTCTGACTGGACGTTGACTGAATCCAACACTAATCTAACTAGTCTGACTGGATGTTGACTGAATCCAACACTAATCTAACTAGTCTGACTGGACGTTGACTGAATCCAACACTCATCTAACTAGTCTGACTGGACGTTGACTGAGTCCAACACTAATCTAACTAGTCTGACTGGACGTTGACTGAATCCAACACTAATCTAACTAGTCTGACTGGACGTTGACTGAATCCAACACTAATCTAACTAGTCTGACTGGACGTTGACTGAATCCAACACTAATCTAACTAGTCTGACTGGACGTTGACTGAATCCAACACTAATCTAACTAGTCTGACTGGACGTTGACTGAATCCAACACTAATCTAACTAGTCTGACTGGATGTTGACTGAATCCAACACTAATCTAACTAGTCTGACTGGACGTTGACTGAATCCAACACTCATCTAACTAGTCTGACTGGACGTTGACTGAGTCCAACACTAATCTAACTAGTCTGACTGGACGTTGACTGAATCCAACACTAATCTAACTAGTCTGACTGGACGTTGACTGAATCCAACACTAATCTAACTAGTCTGACTGGACGTTGACTGAATCCAACACTAATCTAACTAGTCTGACTGGACGTTGACTGAATCCAACACTAATCTAACTAGTCTGACTGGACGTTGACTGAATCCAACACTAATCTAACTAGTCTGACTGGACGTTGACTGAATCCAACACTAATCTAACTAGTCTGACTGGACGTTGACTGGAGACAAATATTTACACACAACTTGTCCTAAATTAGGTCGATCGATCCAGAACATAACCTATGGATTTCTGAGAGTCAGTGCCATAATTTGACACAGCCACTGACATAACATACTGTATTTATATTCATTATCATATTAGAATATAGTATATAGTGGAATACTTTATTCATATATGTTTACTGTAATGTTTGTGCATCGTGTAAAAGCTGTTGATCACTGTCATCTAAATGTGATTCCCAGCCCACTAGTAGATATACCCATAGACTTCCAGTCACACTAGTTAGCGTTGGCTCGTGAAACTACCTTTAACTTCCTTTATACTGGATGCAGAGACATAAAACTGGTAACCAGGAGTTGATCTGAGTCTGGGGAAGTAGATAAAAATCCACGTTGCTAAGATACCGACATATCCCTTCAATACTGATCATGTTTTAGTTAATAATGGGTGTACCCTCCGTCAAAAACACCGTCTCAAACAGAGTTAACCATGTCTTATACCATGTCTCCAGCATCGTGTGTCTGTAAGGGATAGCGGTTATAGTATTGTGACAGACCTATAGCAGACCAGCTGTTACAGAGGAAGAACAGAACGTATTAAATCAGCTAACCTGATTGAGGCAGCGGCCACAGAACACAATCGGACCCACACACACTCCCAGCCCTGCCCTGCAAAGCCTCGAGACTAGTGACGTTCCCCAGTCAGAGTAATCCGGTTTTCCTGGTTGAGAGCTGGCGGTGGTCGTTTCGGGGAAGTGTGTGAGGCGTTAATGATGTTAGACGGTGCAGGCATGTCCTCCTGGTCCACTCAGCCGCGAGCTGATTGGGTTACAAGGACAGCTCTGAGGCTTGATTTATGAATAACAGTATATACTGTTGTAATGGTCTCAGTTGGAAAAAGGATAAGTAAATAGCGCTATTTGTAGGCAATTATCTGAAGTAGAGGATTGTTTTGCTGAAGACACAGTAACATCACTGTAATAACTAAAAACATGTTTATTTTACTTGTTGCTTATGTTTATCTGATCATATTTGTCCCATTTACAATAATTATTTCAAGTAGTCATTATCTTTAATAATTTTAGTCCTGACTCAAATTCTTCTTTCAAATGATTCCGTCCATAGTGCCCCCATGCCATACCTGGTAGGAGTTCATCTCAGCCTGCTCGAGGTAAGTCACACTCACATCATATTACATCTCCATCATAGTCTGATTCTGAATCTGCCCCACTATATTTTATTTCAATTCATTAAGTGGTTTTTCCCTTTTCTATATTTTTATATCTAGTATTTAAACATATTTGTCACTGTGGAGGGGATATGGACAGTTGTACTGTGGAGTGGATTGCAGCTGTGTAAATTAATGAAGCTGTTAAATTCTCCACACTATTTGGAATTTTAATGATGCAATATTTATTTTAACGCATCCAACACTGGGAACAAATATGAAAGAATGTTGACAATGTTGTTCCTTTTCTCTCTCTCTCTCTGTTGTGTGCCTGCTTACCAGAAATACAGAAATAGACAGAGACGAAGACAAAGACAGAGACAGAGACAGGAGAAACAAAGACAGGGAAAGACAGGGAAAGAGTTTCCTCAAGACAAAGAGCTTTTGTGATTCATTATTGAGATCTGGTCTGTTGGGCGGGAGTAGATCTATCACTGTGTTTTATAATTCTTTTATTAACTTTTATTTATTGAGGGGAGACCAATTGAGGTCAGTGTCTTAATTACAATGGTGCCCTGAGGACAAACATAACATCAATACAGTGTTGTGTCTTTGGCTATGCCGGATTAAGTGATATGACATGCTATTCTATAAAATTATTTCTCTGTAATTAATATTACCTGATTGAGCTAATCATGTAAATGTAATTAACTAGAGAGTCGGGGAACCACAAAATAATATTTATAGAACTGTTATCTTCCAAATATACTCTTAAAGACCTAGTAATATTTTACATCAATAGCAGTCAATATTAATCGTCATCTTAATTCAGTCTCATCTGAAAGTTGTAAATTCTTGGTTATCTGCACGAACCCTGGCTAACATGTTGAATCAGCAATTCAAAATTTGGTTTAATTATTTATTGACTAAATACCTAACTAATCACACAGAATTGCACATACACATAATTAAATTATAACTTGATTACAAATTACGCCATAAAGGAAAACGTCCCTAGCGGGCGGAACAGATATGACAGCTGGTTACACAAAAGAAAAGGGCTGGGTATGAGTGAAAGAGCGGGAAGACTGAGGAACAAAGGGCAAAGCTGTGCTATCGTAAATACAGTATCTTATGCATTCTAAATTACCGCAATAAATATTTACTCTTAGCTGCGCTTCAGTAGGTTGGTGGTAGATGGAAATCCGTGTTGCCAAACCGAGTCCTTTATCCTTTGAAGAATGTCTCAGGTGGTCAATTGGATACGTTGTAGTAACGTCGTTGTGTGGTAGATGGGATACTCTGTCTGTTCCTTCCTAACCTGCGTTTGCAGCTGCTGTTGCTAACTCAACGGCTAGGAGGTATCACTTCTGTTGTGAATAAGAGTTCAAAGTTCATACCATTCGCAACCAAAGCTCACGCTGATGTTGGCTTCGTTTTGTAGTTATTATCTGAACCATTCTGACATCGGACCGTCGTCCTCACATCCTCAGAACAGGAGGTTATATTGTCGTCAAGGCTTATATAGGAAGGGAGAGGAGGGCATGTTTGAAAAGTTTTATAGCCCATGTCCCTTCACAGGGGCGGGCCACTGATTGAGCAGAGCCCTACCTTATGAAATCCCAAATCTCACATTTTAGAAGCTAAAATCACATTTCATCCCATCATGAATAATTTCATATTCCAACATTTAAATTGAACAACAATGTGAATCGGATAACTCTGATGTGTAGACTTTCCACTGTAGAGTTTGTCATCTTATCATTGATGAGAATGTCTCAGATGACAACCGAACTGACATCATATTCATTAAGTACCACCGCATATGTTCAACTGGTCGGATCACCAGAATATGGTTCATTTCCACCCACCTTCTGATGTTCCCAGAATCTCTATGTTAACCAAGGGGTTTTGTTTGCAATTGTAACATCAGTAGGGTAGAGAGAGGAAAAAGAGGTGAAGAGGTATTTATGACTGTCATAAACCTACCCCCAGGCCGACATTATGACAACAGCAACAGCGAGATTAAAAACTATCAGACTGCTGTAAATACATTACATCAGGTTATTACAACAAGTTATAATAATCAGCTGAAATAATTTCACACTTCAGGGAACTCATTTAAAAGCTGCCCTATCAGCACCATCAGGTGTAATTTGTTTTGTAAGGAATTCCATTCAAACTAAAGGCTTATTTAACAAACTTTGTGGGGACAAGCGGGACCTCAAGAGGTAACCAACCCTGCGAACGGGGTTTGGTATCTTATGTTTTTTCTATTTCAACAGGGAAGTGAGGTATGTTGGAAGCTTGTGGAGAAGGGCTTTGGAAACAAAGGAGTAATGTAGTGTTGTACTGGACTTTAGTGATGTCCAGCCGACCTTCTGATACAGGAAGCAGTGAGGAGTATTAAAACAGTCACCTGTAATAAAGCCAAGGGCGTTATGGTAAACGGCATCCAAGGTTTTAAGAGTAGTGGCTGCTGCATTTTGGCAAGTGTTGTCACCATAGTCACGAACTGGCAGGAAAGTTGACTGTGCAATCTGCTTTCTGCTGTTCTTTGAGAGGCAATACTTTTCTCCCAAAAAATAAACCTTCAAAAAGCACACATTGTGTTCTGTCTGTCAGAGTTCTTAACGCAAGACTCCTGTTCCAGGCCTATTTCAGACAGATTTTGAATGAGTAGGGAATGGTAAACGGTGTCGAATGCCTGGGAAAGGTCTATATTTAAGGCAGCACAATGTTTTTCATGATCTAGGCAATTTAACACCATCATCCGTCATCTAAAACAAGCATAGTGGCTGAAACAACGCTATGTCCAGGTCTGAAACCAGACTGGTGCATATTTAGAATAGAGTGAGAAGTTAAAAAATATCTTAACTGGGAGTTTACCAGGGATTCTAATACCTGACCTAGGCAAGATAACTTGAAGATTGGGCTAAGTCAGAAGGATCTCCGCCTTTATGTAGGGGGGAGGACATATGCCGCTTTACAAATCTTACAGATAACTCCAGGTTAAAAGGTGCATTTGGATTTATTTACATCGATCGTTAGCAAGGCACTTAATACATCATAGACATCAAATGGTTCAAATAGAAATGTAGTATGTGAGTCTGTTAGAGCAGCATTCTGTACAGTCTGTTCTGAGGTGACTAAAGGACTCCCTCTAGTGGAATGAGATATATTTCCATAGACTATCCTTTCAAAAACAGGTTGCCAGAGGAAGTAAAATGGTTACTAAAAGCACTACAAATTTCCCGAATTGTCTCGTATGGGACCAGAGGCTTTCAAAACCTGCTGGGGCAACGAGGGGGTGGAGTTTTGTTTGCGTTTGAAATGGGTTAAATTGATACGTTTTTCACTGATCTACACACAATACCCCATAATGTCGAAGTGGAGTTCTGTTTTTAGAAATGTTTAGAGATTAGTTAGAGATTAGTTGAAAACAAAATGAAAAGTTAAAAACGAAAAGCTGAAATGTCTTCTGTCAATAAGCAAGCATTCAACCCTTATTTTTGAATGATTATATTTTACCTTTTCTCCCCAATTTCCAATTGGTAGTAACAGTCTTGTCTAGAGGTCGACCGATTATGATTTTTCAACGCTGATACCGATACTGATTATTGGAGGACCAAAAAAAGCCGATACAGATTAATCAGACTTTAAAAAAATATATTTATTTATTTGTAATAATGACAATTACAACAATACTGAATGAACACTTATTTTAACTTAATATAATGCATCAATAAAATCAATTTAGCCTCAAATAAATAATGAAACATTTTCAATTTGGTTTAAATAATGCAAAGTGTTGGAGAAGAAAGTAAAAGTGCAATATGTGCCATGTAAGAAGCTAACGTTTAAGTTCCTTGCTCAGAATATGAGAACACATGAAAGCTGGTGGTTCCTTTTAACATGAGTCTTCAATATTCCCAGGTAAGAAGTTTTAGGCTGTAGTTATTATACGAATTATAGGACTTTTCCCCTAGGAGAAATAAGAATTATATGATTTATTTGATTCCATATACCTTTGACTATTGGATTTTCTTATCTGCATGTTAGTATTGCCAGTGTAACAGTATAGCTTCCATCCCTCTCCTCGCCCCTAACTGGGCTCGAACCAGGTACACATCGACAGCCACCCTCGAAGCATCATTACCCATCGCTCCACAAAAGCCTTGCAGGGCAAGAGCAAGGGGAACAACTACTTCAAGGTCTTAGAGCGAGTGCCGTCACTGATTGAAACTCTATTAGCACGCACCCCGCTAACTAGCTAGCCATTTCACATCGGTTACACCAGCCTAATCTCGGGAGTTGATAGGCTTGAAGTCATAAACAGCTTAATGCTTGAAGCACAGCAAAGAGCTGCTGGCAAACACACGAAAGTGCTGTTTGAATGAATGCTTATGAGCCTGCTGCTGCCAACCACCGCTCAGTCAGACTGCTCTATCAAATCATAGAATTAATTATAACAATAACACACAGAAATACGAGCCTTAGTTCATTAATATGGTCAAATTCGGAAACTATCATTTTGAAAACAAACAAAATGTTTATTATTTTAGTGAAATATGGAACCGTTATGTATTTAATCTAACGGGTGGCATCCCTAAGTCTAAATATTGCTTTTACATTGTACAACCTTCAATGTTATGTCATAATTATGTACAATTCTGGCAAATTAATTACGGTCTTTGTTAGGAAGAAATGGTCTTCACCCAGTTCGCAACGAGCCAGGCGGCCCGAACTGCTGCATTACACCCTGACTCTGCTTGCACAGAACGCAAGAGAAGGGACACAATTTCCCTAGTTAAGTGAAATTCATGTTAGCAGGCAATATTAACTAAATATGCAGGTTTAAATAAATATATACACTTGTGTATTGATTTTAAGAAAGGCATTGATGTTTATGGTTAGGTACACATTTTGCGAATGCGCTTGTTAAATCATCACCCGTTTGGTGAAGTAGGCTGTGATTCGATGAGAAATTAACAGGCACCGCATCGATTATATGCAAGCAGGACATGCGAGATAAACTAATAATCTCATCAACCATGTGTAGTTAACTAGTGATTATGTTAAGATTGATTGTTTTTTTGTAAGATAAGTTTAATGCTAGCTAGCATCTTACCTTGGCTTCTTGCTGCACTCGCGTAACAGGTAGTCAGCCTGCCGCACAGGCTCCCCGTGGAGTGCAATGTAAGGCAGGTGGTTAGAGCATTGGACTAGTAACCGGAAGGTAGCAAGATCGAATCCCCGAGCTGACAAGGTGAAAATCTGTCGTTCGGCCCCTGAACAAGGCAGCTAACACTTTGGATGGTGTATCAATATACCCAGCATCCTGTTAGCAATAAGGCACTAAAGTAATATTGCAAAAAAATGTGGCAACGAAATTAACTTTTTTGTCCTGAAAACAAAGCGTTATGTTTGGGGCAAATCCAGTACAACACTTATCGTATTTTTAAGCAAGGTGGTGGCTGCATCATGTTATAGGTATGCTTGTCATCGGCAAGGACTAGTGAGTTTTTTTTTAGGATAAAAAGAAATGGAATAGAACTAAGCACAGGCAAAATCCTAGAGGAAAACTTGGTTCAGTCTGCCTTTCAACAGACACTGGGAGAAAAATTCACCTTTCAGCTGCATTGCTAGCTAAAACACAAGGTACACAGGAGTTGCTTACCAAGATGTCATTGATCGTTGTTCCTTAGTGGCCTGGGTACAGTTTTGACTTATATTGGCTCGAAAAGCTATGGCAGGACTTGAAAATGTCTGTCTAGCAATGGTATCTTACAAATTGTACAATCCAGGTGTGCAAAGCTCTTAGAGACTTACCCAGAAAGACTCACAGCTGTAATCACTGACAAAGGTGATTCTAACAGTTGTATTGGAGTTGAATACTTATTTAATCAAAATATATTAGGGTTTTTATTTTCCATTAATTTAAAAAAAAAAGTTAGAATTTTTCTTTCACTTTGTTCTATACTATGTTGTGTAGATCGTTAACAAAAAAAATCTCAATTAAATCCATTTTAATCCCACTTTGTTACAGTTCAAGGCTGCAGGATTTCAGATCAGAGGGCGTGTGTGTGTGTGTGTGTGTGTGTGTGTGTGTGTGTGTGTGGTGTGTGTGTGTGTGTGTGTGTGTGTGTGTGTGTGTGTGCGTAGCAGTATTTATCACACACTGTGCCAGTGACAGACCCTCTCTCCTGCACCGCATAATTAGACCAGATCAGCATGCAAGCCTCCTCAGCCACCACTGTGACATATTGTATATGACTGTGTGTGTATGTGCCTGTATGCTTGCTCATCGACTTGTGTGTGTGTGAGAGTTTGCGTGTGTGCGTAACTATGTGATTGTGTATATGAGAGCCTCCATATCCCAGACTGTCACAGACCGAAGTGACAATGTAGAGACCCCCCCCACACACACACACACACACACACACACACACACACACACCCGATCCCACCTGCCTACTGAGCACAGCAGTCATAATAGTATGGTTTGTAACTATCAACTCAGCAGACTTATGCAGAGTGTATTTCTAATTGTTTTTCCTCATTTTGGTGTATATTTTTTGTGTGTATGGAGTTGTGATGACTGTAGTTTTAATGTCAGCCAGTCTATATCTGGTTGTAAGACAAACACTTGGGTTACTGCTAATGAAACAGGTCTGTGTGACCTTTATTAAATCACATCAAAAAGTTTATTTGTCACGTGCGCCGAATACAACAGGTGTAGTAGACCTTACAGTGACATGCTGAATACAACAGGTGTAGTAGACCTTACAGTGAAATGCTGAATACAACAGGTGTAGTAGACCTTACAGTGAAATGCTGAATACAACAGGTGTAGTAGACCTTACAGTAAAATGCTGAATACAACAGGTGTAGTAGACCTCACAGTGAAATAATGAATACAACAGGTGTAGTAGACCTTACAGTGAAATAATGAATACAACAGGTGTAGTAGACGTCACAGTGAAATGCTGAATACAACAGGTGTAGTAGACCTTACAGTGAAATGCTGAATACAACAGGTGTAGTAGACGTCACAGTGAAATGCTGAATACAACAGGTGTAGTAGACCTTACAGTGAAATAATGAATACAACAGGTGTAGTAGACGTCACAGTGAAATAATGAATACAACAGGTGTAGTAGACCGTACAGTGAAATGCTGACTTACAGGCTCTAACCAATAGTGCAAAAAAAGGTATTAGGTGAACAATAGTTAAATAAAGAAATAAAAACAACAGTAAAAATACAGGCTATTATATTGTTCTGTATTGAGTTCTGGGTCCATTAAAAACCCTGACATGAATACATTTGTGTTGGGTCTGACATGGAGGAGGAGATGTATATTTTCAGACTGTTTTAAGAGGGAGTAACAACAGGATGGTGGTGTATGTGTGCTGACAACCTGTGTTTCTTCTCCCAGAGAGTGCGTAGCAGGTCGTTGGAGGATGTAGTGATACTAAACGTTGACACCAACACACTAGAGAGTCCCCAGAATGACCTGCAGAACCTGCCCAGTGACGTGGTGAGTGGAGAGAGACACGTACATACACACATGTACACACACACACACACACACACACACGTACACGCGTGTACACACACACGCGTACATACACACACACACACATTTTCAAACACACGTACATACACACACACGTACACACACGTGTACACACATACTGCATTATATATAATATTTATTTATTCATTTCTTTGAACTTTTTTGGATTATGTTTGTATTGTTTTGTATTGCTAGTAGTGCATCTTGATAGAGCTGTTGGCTAAGAAAATCACTATTTTAGTAGCTCTTCAGAGTAAATACGGCATACTTTTATGACTGCTGAATACCAACTATCAATAACTTAGATCATGTATTTTCAGGTAGAGATACCTCGTGAAGCAACTGCTCTCTATCCCTCGATCGTTCATTCGTAAGGGTGTAAAAGACAGACTGGACAAGTAGGCACGCAATGGATTATGGTCATTGTAGTTAATGACCAAGTTTTTTTGAGCTAAACTATGTTGCATTTTGGCCTGTTGGAAACTACAACACCCTACTACATCACACAGTTTGTGTTCACTAGAGAAACTGAGAAAATGTGCCCATTGATCTCACCCCCCAAAAAATATTTACAAAATAAATGGAATTTAAAAAAATGTAAACCAACGTCAGTCATTTAGTTGTTTAAAAACCTCTCAGAACCAATTGCTAGGTATTATTCCTCCACTGTTGGAGCTACAAACACAACATTTCAAGGCACCTGCAATAACACCTTCTAGTCTGTGTATCAATAAAGTTTAATTTGATTAACACACACACAAACACTAGCACAGTATTTTAAAATGGTTCCGCTACACACACACCCTCTCGTACATAGTCTTTTAAAATGGTTCCGATACATACACACCCTCCCTCTTTCCGCCCTCTTTCTCTCTCTCATTCACCAACATGTAGTTTATCTTCTTATAGAAACATTCTCACATACACCCTTCCTTCCTCACCCTCCAGTCATTAGTGGCTCTAGTGGGGAATCCTGTGACACACACACACATAGACACACACACACACTAGGCCCAGAAGATGCCAGTATTACAATACTCGTTATCGTGGCTAGGAAACAAAACACGAAGCTGATTTAACTTCTTCAGGAAAACAGCCTTAATGTTGGAATCAAACATCATCATGTTGTCATCCAGAGTCATATTCATTTATTTTCCAAGCAATAGCACACAGTATGTTACATACAGCAGGTTTATACAGGACCCAAGAGTTTATGCTGCGTCGTGTTTTCATTTCAAAATATTCCGACGAGACACACACACACACACACGCACACACACACACACACACACTTCAAGTCAGGCAGCCATCAGTCATTAGCCATCAGATCTGTGGAAACATCTCTCCCTCTATTTTAATCATTATTCCTCAAAGACTGCTTTTCTGCCTGCCCAGTGCCACGTCTCGGCCCAGTGGCACGTCTCCGGGAAACGACAGAGCGAAAAAGACTGTGGGTTTGAAACGGAGGTAGAGAGGGATGAGGGATAGGAGGAGAGACTGGGGGTTTGTGAGAGGGAGAGGGAAGCAGAGGGAGCAAGTGAGACCGAGAATAAGGGGGCCAATTACCAGTGGTGCCTCAGTAGCCACCTGCCAGCTCCCTCTCTTTAATTAATGTAGCGCTGACACTGGTCCGAGCAACAGGAAACCAGGGTCACACACGCGCCTGTCATCCCTCCGTTTGAATCACACAGGAGGCAGTTTGTTTCTTTCCTCTCTTGGGGGGACGTAATACTCCTCTTGAGGCAGTGTACCTACAGTACGACCGCCTCTCTGACTGTGCAGCAGCCCGCTTCTCTCTCTGTCTTTGTCTCTCTGTCTTTGTCTCTCTGTCTTTGTCTCTCTGTCTTTGTCTCTCTGTCTCTCTCTCTCTCTCTCTCTGACTCTCTCTCTCTCTGACTCTCTCTCTCTCTCTCTGACTCTCTCTCTCTCTCTGTCTCTGTCTCTCTGTTTCTCTCTCTCTCTGACTCTCTCTCTCTCTCTCTCTCTCTCTCTCTCTCTCTCTCTGTCTCTCTCTCTGTCTCTCTCTCTGTCTCTCTCTCTGTCTCTCTCTCTGTCTCTCTCTCTGTCTCTCTCTCTCTCTCTCTCTCTCTCTCTGTCTCTCTCTGTCTCTGTCTGTCTGTGCCCAGGGACTCCACTCCTAAATTAAACAGCAAACTGAGTTTGTCACAAAAGAGAGCTGGCTCTTTTGAATCTGACAGGCAACAGAGAAAATCCTTTGTGTTTGTCATCTGCTAAATGAAGTGGTGGCTCAGAGCTCACCATTTCCCTACGACTAATCACAGAACACACTCACGGCGAATCACCTGAAACAAGACCTGTCCCCACCATAGTGCTATCACATATTTACTTCGGCTAATTATCCCTCTCTTTCTCCTGCTATGTTATCGCTAGGGGTGAGGTAGATGAATCAGGAAAATAGCAGGTATTAATTGTGGGGAATTCCTGGCCCCTCGTTAGTTTTGTTGTTAGTTAAAAGGATGTGTCACATGGCATCTGAAATTTGTGTTTACATACAGTGAGATTGGTTGAGAGGCATTGCTCAGTTCTTCAGAACCCACTGCAGGGGAACAGAAGCTTTAATTAAAACTGTCACTTTTAATCTCACAATAAGAAACTGTTCACTGACTGCTTGATATTGACTTTATAGAACTGTCATTATAACTTAGGACAGCTAGAATTATAATAGACAAACTTCAAATCAAAATTAAATCAAATCAAACTTTATTTGTCACATGCGCCGAATACAACAGGTGTAGACCTTAGTGTGAAAGGCTGACTTACAAGCCCTTAACCAGCAGTGTAGACCTTAGTGTGAAAGGCTGACCTACAAGCCCTTAACCAGCAGTGTAGACCTTAGTGTGAAAGGCTGACTTACAAGCCCTTAACCAGCAGTGTAGACCTTAGTGTGAAAGGCTGACCTACAAGCCCTTAACCAGCAGTGTAGACCTTAGTGTGAAAGGCTGACTTACAAGCCCTTAACCAGCAGTGTAGACCTTAGTGTGAAAAGCTGACCTACAAGCCCTTAACCAGCAGTGTAGACCTTAGTGTGAAAGGCTGACTTACAAGCCCTTAACCAGCAGTGTAGACCTTAGTGTGAAAGGCTGACCTACAAGCCCTTAACCAGCAGTGTAGACCTTAGTGTGAAAGGCTGACTTACAAGCCCTTAACCAGCAGTGTAGACCTTAGTGTGAAAGGCTGACCTACAAGCCCTTAACCAGCAGTGTAGACCTTAGTGTGAAAGGCTGACTTACAAGCCCTTAACCAGCAGTGTAGACCTTAGTGTGAAAAGCTGACCTACAAGCCCTTAACCAGCAGTGTAGACCTTAGTGTGAAAGGCTGACTTACAAGCCCTTAACCAGCAGTGTAGACCTTAGTGTGAAAGGCTGACCTACAAGCCCTTAACCAGCAGTGTAGACCTTAGTGTGAAAGGCTGACTTACAAGCCCTTAACCAGCAGTGTAGACCTTAGTGTGAAAGGCTGACCTACAAGCCCTTAACCAGCAGTGTAGACCTTAGTGTGAAAGGCTGACTTACAAGCCCTTAACCAGCAGTGTAGACCTTAGTGTGAAATGCTGACTTACAAGCTCTTAACCTGCAGTGCAGTTCAAGAAGAGTTTAGAAAATATTTACCAAATGAACTAAAGTAAAAATGAACACAATAAAATAACAATAACGAGGTTATATACAGGGGGTTCGGTTCCAGGTCATATGTACATGTAGGTAGGGTGATGGGTTCGGTTCCAGGTCATTAGTACATGTAGGTGGGGTGATGGGTTCGGTTCCAGGTCATATGTACATGTAGGTAGGGTGATGGGTACGGTTCCAGGTCATTAGTACATGTAGGTAGGGTGATGGTTCGGTTCCAGGTCATTAGTACATGTAGGTAGGGTGATGGGTATGGTTCCAGGTCATTAGTACATGTAGGTAGGGTGATGGGTTCGGTTCCAGGTCATTAGTACATGTAGGTAGGGTGATGGGTACGGTTCCAGGTCATTAGTACATGTAGGTGGGGTGATGGGTACGGTTCCAGGTCATTAGTACATGTAGGTGGGGTGATGGGTACGGTTCCAGGTCAATAGTACATGTAGGTAGGGTGATGGGTTCGGTTCCAGGTCATTAGTACATGTAGGTGGGGTGATGGTTCGGTTCCAGGTCATTAGTACATGTAGGTGGGGTGATGGGTTCGGTTCCAGGTCATTAGTACATGTAGGTAGGGTGATGGGTTCGGTTCCAGGTCATATGTACATGTAGGTAGGGTGATGGGTACGGTTCCAGGTCATTAGTACATGTAGGTAGGGTGATGGGTTCGGTTCCAGGTCATTAGTACATGTTGGTAGGGTGATGGGTACGGTTCCAGGTCATATGTACATGTAGGTAGGGTGATGGGTACGGTTCCAGGTCATTAGTACATGAAGGTAGGGTGATGGGTACGGTTCCAGGTCATTAGTACATGTAGGTAGGGTGATGGGTTCGGTTCCAGGTCATTAGTACATGTAGGTAGGGTGATGGGTACGGTTCCAGGTCATTAGTACATGTAGGTAGGGTGATGGGTTCGGTTCCAGGTCATTAGTACATGTAGGTGGGGTGATGGGTACGGTTCCAGGTCATTAGTACATGTAGGTAGGGTGATGGGTTCGGTTCCAGGTCATTAGTACATGTCGGTAGGGTGATGGGTTCGGTTCCAGGTCATTAGTACATGTAGTTGGGGTGATGGGTACGGTTCCAGGTCATTAGTACATGTAGGTGGGGTGATGGGTTCGGTTCCAGGTCATTAGTACATGTAGGTGGGGTGATGGGTTCGGTTCCAGGTCATTAGTACATGTAGGTGGGGTGATGGGTTTGGTTCCAGGTCATTAGTACATGTAGGTGGGGTGATGAGTTTGGTTCCAGGTCATTAGTACATGTAGGTGGGGTGATGGGTTTGGTTCCAGGTCATTAGTACATGTAGGTGGGGTGATGGGTTCGGTTCCAGGTCATTAGTACATGTAGGTGGGGTGATGGGTTCGGTTCCAGGTCATTAGTACATGTAGGTGGGGTGATGGGTACGGTTCCAGGTCATTAGTACATGTAGGTGGGGTGATGGGTTCGGTTCCAGGTCATTAGTACATGTAGGTGGGGTGATGGTTCGGTTCCAGGTCATTAGTACATGTAGGTGGGGTGATGGGTTCGGTTCCAGGTCATTAGTACATGTAGGTGGGGTGATGGGTTCGGTTCCAGGTCATTAGTACATGTAGGTGGGGTGATGGGTTCGGTTCCAGGTCATTAGTACATGTAGGTGGGGTGATGGGTACGGTTCCAGGTCATTAGTACATGTAGGTGGGGTGATGGGTTCGGTTCCAGGTCATTAGTACATGTAGGTGGGGTGATGGTTCGGTTCCAGGTCATTAGTACATGTAGGTGGGGTGATGGGTTCGGTTCCAGGTCATTAGTACATGTAGGTAGGGTGATGGGTTCGGTTCCAGGTCATATGTACATGTAGGTAGGGTGATGGGTACGGTTCCAGGTCATTAGTACATGTAGGTAGGGTGATGGGTTCGGTTCCAGGTCATTAGTACATATAGTTGGGGTGATGGGTTCGGTTCCAGGTCATTAGTACATGTAGGTGGGGTGATGGGTTCGGTTCCAGGTCATTAGTACATGTAGGTGGGGTGATGGGTTCGGTTCCAGGTCATTAGTACATGTAGGTGGGGTGATGGGTTCGGTTCCAGGTCATTAGTACATGTAGGTGGGGTGATGGGTTCGGTTCCAGGTCATTAGTACATGTAGGTGGGGTGATGGGTTCGGTTCCAGGTCATTAGTACATGTAGGTAGGGTGATGGGTTCGGTTCCAGGTCATTAGTACATGTCGGTAGGGTGATGGGTTCGGTTCCAGGTCATTAGTACATGTAGTTGGGGTGATGGGTACGGTTCCAGGTCATTTGTACATGTAGGTAGGGTGATGGGTACCGGTCAGTCCAGGTCATATGTACATGTAGGTGGGGTGATGGGTTCGGTTCCAGGTCATTAGTACATGTAGGTGGGGTGATGGGTTCGGTTCCAGGTCATTAGTACATGTAGGTGGGGTGATGGGTACAGGTCAGTCCAGGACATTAGTACATGTAGGTAGGGTGATGGGTACGGTTCCAGGTCATATGTACATGTAGGTGGGGTGATGGGTACGGTTCCAGGTCATTAGTACATGTAGGTGGGGTGATGGGTTCGGTTCCAGGTCATTAGTACATGTAGGTAGGGTGATGGGTACGGTTCCAGGTCATATGTACATGTAGGTAGGGTGATGGGTTCGGTTCCAGGTCATTAGTACATGTAGGTGGGGTGATGGGTTCGGTTCCAGGTCATTAGTACATGTAGGTAGGGTGATGGTTCGGTTCCAGGTCATTAGTACATGTAGGTGGGGTGATGGGTTCGGTTCCAGGTCATTAGTACATGTAGGTGGGGTGATGGGTTTGGTTCCAGGTCATTAGTACATGTAGGTGGGGTGATGGGTTCGGTTCCAGGTCATTAGTACATGTAGGTGGGGTGATGGGTTCGGTTCCAGGTCATTAGTACATGTAGGTAGGGTGATGGTTCGGTTCCAGGTCATTAGTACATGTAGGTGGGGTGATGGGTTCGGTTCCAGGTCATTAGTACATGTAGGTAGGGTGATGGGTTCGGTTCCAGGTCATATGTACATGTAGGTAGGGTGATGGGTACGGTTCCAGGTCATTAGTACATGTAGCTAGGGTGATGGGTTCGGTTCCAGGTCATTAGTACATATAGTTGGGGTGATGGGTTCTGTTCCAGGTCATTAGTACATGTAGGTGGGGTGATGGGTTCGGTTCCAGGTCATTAGTACATGTAGGTGGGGTGATGGGTTCGGTTCCAGGTCATTAGTACATGTAGGTGGGGTGATGGGTTCGGTTCCAGGTCATTAGTACATGTAGGTGGGGTGATGGGTACGGTTCCAGGTCATTAGTACATGTAGGTAGGGTGATGGGTTCGGTTCCAGGTCATTAGTACATGTCGGTAGGGTGATGGGTTCGGTTCCAGGTCATTAGTACATGTAGTTGGGGTGATGGGTACGGTTCCAGGTCATTTGTACATGTAGGTAGGGTGATGGGTACCGGTCAGTCCAGGTCATATGTACATGTAGGTGGGGTGATGGGTTCGGTTCCAGGTCATTAGTACATGTAGGTGGGGTGATGGGTTCGGTTCCAGGTCATTAGTACATGTAGGTGGGGTGATGGGTACAGGTCAGTCCAGGACATTAGTACATGTAGGTAGGGTGATGGGTATGGTTCCAGGTCATTAGTACATGTAGGTATGGTGATGGGTTCGGTTCCAGGTCATTAGTACATGTAAGTAGGGTGATGGGTACGGTTCCAGGTCATTTGTGCATGTAGGTGGGGTGATGGGTTCGGTTCCAGGTCATTAGTACATGTAGGTAGGGTGATGGTTCGGTTCCAGGTCATTAGTACATGTAGGTGGGGTGATGGGTTCGGTTCCAGGTCATTAGTACATGTAGGTGGGGTGATGGGTTTGGTTCCAGGTCATTAGTACATGTAGGTGGGGTGATGGGTTCGGTTCCAGGTCATTAGTACATGTAGGTGGGGTGATGGGTTCGGTTCCAGGTCATATGTACATGTAGGTAGGGTGATGGGTACGGTTCCAGGTCATTAGTACATGTAGCTAGGGTGATGGGTTCGGTTCCAGGTCATTAGTACATATAGTTGGGGTGATGGGTTCGGTTCCAGGTCATTAGTACATGTAGGTGGGGTGATGGGTTCGGTTCCAGGTCATTAGTACATGTAGGTGGGGTGATGGGTTCGGTTCCAGGTCATTAGTACATGTAGGTGGGGTGATGGGTTCGGTTCCAGGTCATTAGTACATGTAGGTGGGGTGATGGGTACGGTTCCAGGTCATTAGTACATGTAGGTAGGGTGATGGGTTCGGTTCCAGGTCATTAGTACATGTCGGTAGGGTGATGGGTTCGGTTCCAGGTCATTAGTACATGTAGTTGGGGTGATGGGTACGGTTCCAGGTCATTTGTACATGTAGGTAGGGTGATGGGTACCGGTCAGTCCAGGTCATATGTACATGTAGGTGGGGTGATGGGTTCGGTTCCAGGTCATTAGTACATGTAGGTAGGGTGATGGGTTCGGTTCCAGGTCATTAGTACATGTAGGTGGGGTGATGGGTACAGGTCAGTCCAGGACATTAGTACATGTAGGTAGGGTGATGGGTACGGTTCCAGGTCATATGTACATGTAGGTGGGGTGATGGGTACGGTTCCAGGTCATTAGTACATGTAGGTAGGGTGATGGGTTCGGTTCCAGGTCATTAGTACATGTAGGTGGGGTGATGGGTTCGGTTCCAGGTCATTAGTACATGTAGGTAGGGTGATGGTTCGGTTCCAGGTCATTAGTACATGTAGGTGGGGTGATGGGTTCGGTTCCAGGTCATTAGTACATGTAGGTGGGGTGATGGGTTTGGTTCCAGGTCATTAGTACATGTAGGTGGGGTGATGGGTTCGGTTCCAGGTCATTAGTACATGTAGGTGGGGTGATGGGTTCGGTTCCAGGTCATTAGTACATGTAGGTGGGGTGATGGGTTCGGTTCCAGGTCATTAGTACATGTAGGTGGGGTGATGGGTACGGTTCCAGGTCATTAGTACATGTAGGTGGGGTGATGGGTTCGGTTCCAGGTCATTAGTACATGTAGGTGGGGTGATGGGTTCGGTTCCAGGTCATTAGTACATGTAGTTGGGGTGATGGGTTCGGTTCCAGGTCATTAGTACATGTAGGTGGGGTGATGGGTTCGGTTCCAGGTCATTAGTACATGTAGGTGGGGTGATGGGTTCGGTTCCAGGCCATTAGTACATGTAGGTGGGGTGATGGGTTCGGTTCCAGGTCATTAGTACATGTATGTGGGGTGATGGGTTCGGTTCCAGGTCATTAGTACATGTAGGTGGGGTGATGGGTACGTTTCCAGGTCATTAGTACATGTAGGTTGGGTGATGGGTTCGGTTCCAGGTCATATGTACATGTAGGTAGGGTGATGGGTTCGGTTCCAGGTCATTAGTACATGTAGGTGGGGTGATGGGTACGGTTCCAGGTCATTAGTACATGTAGGTGGGGTGATGGGTACGGTTCCAGGTCATTAGTACATGTAGGTAGGGTGATGGGTTCGGTTCCAGGTCATATGTACATGTAGGTAGGGTGATGGGTATGGTTCCAGGTCATTAGTACATGTAGGTATGGTGATGGGTTCGGTTCCAGGTCATTAGTACATGTAAGTAGGGTGATGGGTACGGTTCCAGGTCATTTGTGCATGTAGGTGGGGTGATGGGTACTGGTCAGTCCAGGTCATATGTACATGTAGGTGGGGTGATGGGCACAAGTCAGTCCAGGTCATATGTACATGTTGGTAGGGTGATGGGTACTGGTTCAGGTCATTTGTACATGTAGGTGGGGTGATGGGTACAGGTCAGTCCATGTCATTAGTACATGTAGGTAGGGTGATGGGTTCGGTTCCAGGTTATTAGTACATGTAGTTGGGGTGATGGGTTCGGTTCCAGGTCATATGTACATGTAGGTAGGGTGATGGGTACGGTTCCAGGTCATTAGTACATGTAGGTAGGGTGATGGGTTCGGTTCCAGGTCATTAGTACATGTAGTTGGGGTGATGGGTTCGGTTCCAGGTCATTAGTACATGTAGGTGGGGTGATGGGTTCGGTTCCAGGTCATTAGTACATGTAGGTGGGGTGATGGGTTCGGTTCCAGGTCATTAGTACATGTAGGTGGGGTGATGGGTTCGGTTCCAGGTCATTAGTACATGTAGGTGGGGTGATGGGTTCGGTTCCAGGTCATATGTACATGTAGGTGGGGTGATGGGTACGGTTCCAGGTCATTAGTACATGTAGGTGGGGTGATGGGTACGGTTCCAGGTCATTAGTACATGTAGGTAGGGTGATGGGTTCGGTTCCAGGTCATATGTACATGTAGGTAGGGTGATGGGTATGGTTCCAGGTCATTAGTACATGTAGGTATGGTGATGGGTTCGGTTCCAGGTCATTAGTACATGTAAGTAGGGTGATGGGTACGGTTCCAGGTCATTTGTGCATGTAGGTGGGGTGATGGGTACAGGTCTAGGTAATATGTAGGTAGGGGCGATGGGTACAGGTCTAGGTAATATGTAGGTAGGGGCGATGGGTACAGGTCTAGGTAATATGTAGGTAGGGGTGATGGGTACTGGTCTAGGTAATATGTAGGTAGGGGCGATGGGTACAGGTCTAGGTAATATGTAGGTAGGGGTGATGGGTTCTGGTCTAGGTAATATGTAGGTAGGGGTGATGGGTTCTGGTCTAGGTAATATGTAGGTAGGGGCGATGGGCACAGGTCAGTCCAGGTCATATGTACATGTTGGTGGGGTGATGGGTACTGGTTAGTCCAGGTCATATGTACATGTTGGTGGGGTGATGGGTACTGGTTAGTCCAGGTCATATGTACATGTTGGTAGGGTGATGGGTACTGGTTAGTCCAGGTCATATGTACATGTAGGTAGGGGCGATGGGTACTGGTCAGTCCAGGTCATATGTACATGTTGGTAGGGTGATGGGTACTGGTTAGTCCAGGTCATATGTACATGTAGGTAGGGGCGATGGGTACTGGTCAGTCCAGGTCATATGTACATGTTGGTAGGGTGATGGGTACTGGTTAGTCCAGGTCATATGTACATGTTGGTAGGGTGATGGGTACTGGTTCAGGTCATTTGTACATGTAGGTAGGGTGATGGGTACTGGTCTAGGTAATATGTAGGTAGGGTGATGGGTACTGGTCTAGGTAATATGTACATGTAGGTAGGGTGATGCGTACTGGTCTAGGTAATATGTACATGTAGGTAGGGTGATGGGTACTGGTCTAGGTAATATGTAGGTAGGGGCGATGGGTACAGGTCTAGGTAATATGTAGGTAGGGGCGATGGGTACAGGTCTAGGTAATATGTAGGTAGGGGTGATGGGTACAGGTCTAGGTAATATGTAGGTAGGGGTGATGGGTTCTGGTCTAGGTAATATGTAGGTAGGGGTGATGGGTACAGGTCTAGGTAATATGTAGGTAGGGTGATGGGTACTGGTCTAGGTAATATGTAGGTAGGGGTGATGGGTACAGGTCTAGGTAATATGTAGGTAGGGGTGATGGGTTCTGGTCTAGGTAATATGTAGGTAGGGGTGATGGGTACTGGTCTAGGTAATATGTACATGTAGGTGGGGTGATGTGTACTGGTCTAGGTAATATGTAGGTAGGGGTGATGGGTACTGGTCTAGGTAATATGTACATGTAGGTGGGGTGATGGGTACTGGTCTAGGTAATATGTAGGTAGGGGTGATGGGTACTGGTCTAGGTAATATGTACATGTAGGTAGGGTGATGGGTACAGGTCTAGGTAATATGTAGGTAGGGTGATGGGTACTGGTCTAGGTAATATGTAGGTAGGGGTGATGGGTACTGGTCTAGGTAATATGTACATGTAGGTGGGGTGATGGGTACTGGTCTAGATAATATGTACATGTAGGTAGGGGTGATGGGTTCTGGTCTAGGTAATATGTACTTGTAGGTGGGGTGATGGGTACTGGTCTAGGTAATATGTAGGTAGGGGTGATGGGTACTGGTCTAGGTAATATGTAGGTAGGGGTGATGGGTACTGGTCTAGATAATATGTAGGTAGGGGTGATGGGTACTGGTCTAGATAATATGTAGGTAGGGGTGATGGGTACTGGTCTAGATAATATGTAGGTAGGGGTGATGGGTACTGGTCTAGGTAATATGTAGGTAGGGAGTGATGGGTACTGGTCTAGGTAATATGTACATGTAGGTTGGTGTGATGGGTACAGGTCTAGGTAATATGTAGGTAGGGGTGATGGGTACTGGTCTAGGTAATATGTAGGTTGGTGTGATGGGTACTGGTCTAGGTAATATGTAGGTAGGGGTGATGGGTACTGGTCTAGGTAATATGTACATGTAGGTAGGGGTGATGTGTACTGGTCTAGGTAATATGTACATGTAGGTAGGGGTGATGGGTACTGGTCTAGGTAATATGTACATGTAGGTGGGTGTGATGGGTACTGGTCTAGGTAATATGTACATGTAGGTAGGGTGATGGGTACTGGTCTAGGTAATATGTACATTTAGGTTGGTGTGATGGGTACTGGTCTAGGTAATATGTAGGTAGGGGTGATGGGTACTGGTCTAGGTAATATGTAGGTAGGGGTGATGGGTACAGGTCTAGGTAATATGTACATGTAGGTGGGGTGATGGGTACTGGTCCAGGTAATATGTAGGTAGGGTGATGGGTACTGGTCTAGGTAATATGTACATGTAGGTGGGTGTGATGGGTACTGGTCTAGGTAATATGTACATGTAGGTAGGGTGATGGGTACTGGTCTAGGTAATATGTACATTTAGGTTGGTGTGATGGGTACTGGTCTAGGTAATATGTACATGTAGGTTGGTGTGATGGGTTCTGGTCTAGGTAATATGTAGGTAGGGGTGATGGGTACTGGTCTAGGTAATATGTACATGTAGGTTGGTGTGATGGGTACTGGTCTAGGTAATATGTACTTGTAGGTGGGGTGATGGGTACAGGTCTAGGTAATATGTAGGTAGGGGTGATGGGTACTGGTCTAGGTAATATGTACATGTAGGTTGGGTGATGGGTACTGGTCTAGGTAATATGTACATGTAGGTGGGGTGATGGGTACAGGTCTAGGTAACATGTACATGTAGGTGGTGTGATGGGTACTGGTCCAGGTAATATGTAGGTGGGGTGATGGGTACAGGTCTAGGTAATATGTACATGTAGGTGGTGTGATGGGTACTGGTCCAGGTAATATGTAGGTAGGGGTGATGGGTACAGGTCTAGGTAATATGTACATGTAGGTAGGGTGATGGGTACAGGTCTAGGTAATATGTACATGTAGGGGTGATGGGTACTGGTCTAGATAATATGTAGGTTGGTGTGATGGGTACAGGTCTAGGTAATATGTAGGTAGGGGTGATGGGTACTGGTCTAGATAATATGTAGGTAGGGGTGATGGGTACTGGTCTAGGTAATATGTACATGTAGGTAGTGGTGATGGGTACTGGTCTAGGTAATATGTAGGTAGGGGTGATGGGTACTGGTCTAGATAATATGTAGGTAGGGGTGATGGGTACTGGTCTAGGTAATATGTACATGTAGGTTGGTGTGATGGGTACAGGTCTAGGTAATATGTAGGTAGGGGTGATGGGTACTGGTCTAGATAATATGTAGGTAGGGGTGATGGGTACTGGTCTAGGTAATATGTACATGTAGGTTGGTGTGATGGGTACAGGTCTAGGTAATATGTAGGTAGGGGTGATGTGTACAGGTCTAGGTAATATGTAGGTAGGGGTGATGGGTACTGGTCTAGGTAATATGTAGGTAGGGGTGATGGGTACTGGTCTAGGTAATATGTAGGTAGGGTGATGGGTACTGGTCTAGGTAATATGTACATGTAGGTAGGGTGATGGGTACTGGTTCAGGTAATATGTAGGTAGGGGTGATGGGTACTGGTCTAGGTAATATGTAGGTAGGGGTGATGGGTACTGGTCTAGGTAATATGTAGGTAGGGGTGATGGGTACTGGTCTAGGTAATATGTACATGTAGGTTGGTGTGATGGGTACAGGTCTAGGTAATATGTAGGTAGGGTGATGGGTACTGGTCTAGGTAATATGTAGGTAGGGGTGATGGGTACTGGTCTAGGTAATATGTACATGTAGGTTGGTGTGATGGGTACAGGTCTAGGTAATATGTAGGTAGGGTGATGGGTACTGGTCTAGGTAATATGTAGGTAGGGGTGATGGGTACTGGTCTAGGTAATATGTACATGTAGGTAGTGGTGATGGGTACAGGTCTAGGTAATATGTACATGTAGGTAGGGTGATGGGTACTGGTCTAGGTAATATGTACATGTAGGTAGGGGTGATGTGTACTGGTCTAGGTAATATGTACATTTAGGTTGGTGTGATGGGTACTGGTCTAGGTAATATGTACATGTAGGTTGGTGTGATGGGTTCTGGTCTAGGTAATATGTACATGTAGGTAGGGGTGATGTGTACTGGTCTAGGTAATATGTAGGTAGGGTGATGGGTACTGGTCTAGGTAATATGTACATGTAGGTAGGGGTGATGGGTACAGGTCTAGGTAATATGTAGGTAGGGGTGATGGGTACTGGTCTAGGTAATATGTACATGTAGGTAGGGGTGATGGGTACAGGTCTAGGTAATATGTAGGTAGGGGTGATGGGTACAGGTCTAGGTAATATGTACATGTAGGTGGGGTGATGGGTACTGGTCTAGGTAATATGTACATGTAGGTAGGGGTGATGGGTACAGGTCTAGGTAATATGTAGGTAGGGGTGATGGGTACAGGTCTAGGTAATATGTACATGTAGGTGGGGTGATGGGTACTGGTCCAGGTAATATGTAGGTAGGGTGATGGGTACTGGTCTAGGTAATATGTACATGTAGGTGGGGTGATGGGTAGTGGTCTAGGTAATATGTACATGTAGGTAGGGGTGATGTGTACTGGTCTAGGTAATATGTACATGTAGGTAGGGGTGATGGGTACTGGTCTAGGTAATATGTACATGTAGGTGGGTGTGATGGGTACTGGTCTAGGTAATATGTACATGTAGGTAGGGTGATGGGTACTGGTCTAGGTAATATGTACATTTAGGTTGGTGTGATGGGTACTGGTCTAGGTAATATGTAGGTAGGGGTGATGGGTACTGGTCTAGGTAATATGTAGGTAGGGGTGATGGGTACAGGTCTAGGTAATATGTACATGTAGGTGGGGTGATGGGTACTGGTCCAGGTAATATGTAGGTAGGGTGATGGGTACTGGTCTAGGTAATATGTACATGTAGGTGGGTGTGATGGGTACTGGTCTAGGTAATATGTACATGTAGGTAGGGTGATGGGTACTGGTCTAGGTAATATGTACATTTAGGTTGGTGTGATGGGTACTGGTCTAGGTAATATGTACATGTAGGTTGGTGTGATGGGTTCTGGTCTAGGTAATATGTAGGTAGGGGTGATGGGTACTGGTCTAGGTAATATGTACATGTAGGTTGGTGTGATGGGTACTGGTCTAGGTAATATGTACTTGTAGGTGGGGTGATGGGTACAGGTCTAGGTAATATGTAGGTAGGGGTGATGGGTACTGGTCTAGGTAATATGTACATGTAGGTTGGGTGATGGGTACTGGTCTAGGTAATATGTACATGTAGGTGGGGTGATGGGTACAGGTCTAGGTAACATGTACATGTAGGTGGTGTGATGGGTACTGGTCCAGGTAATATGTAGGTGGGGTGATGGGTACAGGTCTAGGTAATATGTACATGTAGGTGGTGTGATGGGTACTGGTCCAGGTAATATGTAGGTGGGGTGATGGGTACAGGTCTAGGTAATATGTACATGTAGGTGGGGTGATGGGTACAGGTCTAGGTAATATGTACATGTAGGTAGGGGTGATGGGTACAGGTCTAGGTAATATGTAGGTAGGGGTGATGGGTACTGGTCTAGGTAATATGTACATGTAGGTGGGGTGATGGGTACTGGTCTAGGTAATATGTAGGTAGGGGTGATGGGTACAGGTCTAGGTAATATGTACATGTAGGTTGGTGTGATGGGTACTGGTCTAGGTAATATGTACATGTAGGTTGGTGTGATGGGTACTGGTCTAGGTAATATGTACATGTAGGTTGGTGTGATGGGTACTGGTCTAGGTAATATGTACATGTAGGTGGGGTGATGGGTACTGGTCTAGGTAATATGTAGGTAGGGGTGATGGGTACTGGTCTAGGTAATATGTACATGTAGGTTGGTGTGATGGGTACAGGTCTAGGTAATATGTAGGTAGGGGTTATGGGTACTGGTCTAGGTAATATGTACATGTAGGTGGGGTGATGGGTACTGGTCAGTCCAGGTAATATGTACATGTAGGTGGGGTGATGGGTACAGGTCAGTCCAGGTAATATGTACATGTAGGTGGGGTGATGGGTACTGGTCAGTCCAGGTCATTTGTACATGTAGGTAGGGTGATGGGTACTGGTCTAGGTAATATGTAGGTAGGGGTGATGGGTACTGGTCTAGGTAATATGTACATGTAGGTAGTGGTGATGGGTACAGGTCTAGGTAATATGTACATGTAGGTAGGGTGATGGGTACTGGTCTAGGTAATATGTACATGTAGGTAGGGGTGATGTGTACTGGTCTAGGTAATATGTACATTTAGGTTGGTGTGATGGGTACTGGTCTAGGTAATATGTACATGTAGGTTGGTGTGATGGGTTCTGGTCTAGGTAATATGTACATGTAGGTAGGGGTGATGTGTACTGGTCTAGGTAATATGTACATGTAGGTAGGGGTGATGGGTACAGGTCTAGGTAATATGTAGGTAGGGGTGATGGGTACAGGTCTAGGTAATATGTACATGTAGGTGGGGTGATGGGTACTGGTCCAGGTAATATGTAGGTAGGGTGATGGGTACTGGTCTAGGTAATATGTACATGTAGGTGGGTGTGATGGGTACTGGTCTAGGTAATATGTACATGTAGGTAGGGTGATGGGTACTGGTCTAGGTAATATGTACATTTAGGTTGGTGTGATGGGTACTGGTCTAGGTAATATGTACATGTAGGTTGGTGTGATGGGTTCTGGTCTAGGTAATATGTAGGTAGGGGTGATGGGTACTGGTCTAGGTAATATGTACATGTAGGTTGGTGTGATGGGTACTGGTCTAGGTAATATGTACTTGTAGGTGGGGTGATGGGTACAGGTCTAGGTAATATGTAGGTAGGGGTGATGGGTACTGGTCTAGATAATATGTAGGTGGGGTGATGGGTACTGGTCTAGATAATATGTAGGTAGGGGTGATGGGTACTGGTCTAGATAATATGTAGGTAGGGGTGATGGGTACTGGTCTAGGTAATATGTAGGTAGGGGTGATGGGTACTGGTCTAGGTAATATGTACATGTAGGTTGGTGTGATGGGTACAGGTCTAGGTAATATGTAGGTAGGGGTGATGGGTACTGGTCTAGGTAATATGTAGGTTGGTGTGATGGGTACTGGTCTAGGTAATATGTAGGTAGGGGTGATGGGTACTGGTCTAGGTAATATGTACATGTAGGTAGGGTGATGGGTACTGGTCTAGGTAATATGTACATGTAGGTTGGTGTGATGGGTACTGGTCTAGGTAATATGTACATGTAGGTAGGGGTGATGGGTACAGGTCTAGGTAATATGTAGGTAGGGGTGATGGGTACTGGTCTAGATAATATGTAGGTAGGGGTGATGGGTACTGGTCTAGGTAATATGTAGGTAGGGGTGATGGGTACTGGTCTAGGTAATATGTAGGTAGGGGTGATGGGTACTGGTCTAGGTAATATGTAGGTGGGGTGATGGGTACTGGTCTAGGTAATATGTAGGTAGGGGTGATGGGTACTGGTCTAGGTAATATGTAGGTAGGGGTGATGGGTACTGGTCTAGGTAATATGTACATGTAGGTGGGGTGATGGGTACAGGTCTAGGTAATATGTACATGTAGGTTGGTGTGATGGGTACTGGTCTAGGTAATATGTACATGTAGGTTGGTGTGATGGGTACAGGTCTAGGTAATATGTAGGTAGGGTGATGGGTACTGGTCTAGGTAATATGTAGGTAGGGGTGATGGGTACTGGTCTAGGTAATATGTACATGTAGGTAGGGGTGATGTGTACTGGTCTAGGTAATATGTACATGTAGGTAGGGGTGATGGGTACTGGTCTAGGTAATATGTACATGTAGGTAGGGTGATGGGTACTGGTTCAGGTAATATGTAGGTAGGGGTGATGGGTACAGGTCTAGGTAATATGTAGGTTGGGGTGATGGGTACTGGTCTAGGTAATATGTAGGTAGGGGTGATGGGTACAGGTCTAGGTAATATGTAGGTAGGGTGATGGGTACTGGTCTAGGTAATATGTAGGTAGGGGTGATGGGTACAGGTCTAGGTAATATGTACATGTAGGTGGGGTGATGGGTACTGGTCCAGGTAATATGTAGGTAGGGTAATGGGTACTGGTCTAGGTAATATGTACATGTAGGTGGGTGTGATGGGTACTGGTCTAGGTAATATGTACATGTAGGTAGGGTGATGGGTACTGGTCTAGGTAATATGTACATTTAGGTTGGTGTGATGGGTACTGGTCTAGGTAATATGTACATGTAGGTTGGTGTGATGGGTTCTGGTCTAGGTAATATGTAGGTAGGGGTGATGGGTACTGGTCTAGGTAATATGTACACGTAGGTTGGTGTGATGGGTACAGGTCTAGGTAATATGTAGGTAGGGGTTATGGGTACTGGTCTAGGTAATATGTACATGTAGGTTGGGTGATGGGTACAGGTCTAGGTAATATGTACATGTAGGTGGTGTGATGGGTACTGGTCCAGGTAATATGTAGGTGGGGTGATGGGTACAGGTCTAGGTAATATGTAGGTGGGGTGATGGGTACAGGTCTAGGTAATATGTACATGTAGGTTGGTGTGATGGGTACAGGTCTAGGTAATATGTAGGTAGGGGTGATGGGTACTGGTCTAGGTAATATGTAGGTAGGGGTGATGGGTACTGGTCTAGGTAATATGTAGGTAGGGGTGATGGGTACTGGTCTAGGTAATATGTACATGTAGGTGGGGTGATGGGTACAGGTCTAGGTAATATGTACATGTAGGTTGGTGTGATGGGTACAGGTCTAGGTAATATGTAGGTAGGGGTGATGGGTACTGGTCTAGGTAATATGTACATGTAGGTTGGTGTGATGGGTACTGGTCTAGGTAATATGTAGGTAGGGGTGATGGGTACTGGTCTAGGTAATATGTACATGTAGGTGGGGTGATGGGTACTGGTCAGTCCAGGTCATTTGTACATGTAGGTGGGGTGATGGGTACAGGTCAGTCCAGGTAATTTGTACATGTAGGTGGGGTGATGGGTACAGGTCAGTCCAGGTAATTTGTACATGTAGGTGGGGTGATTGGTACAGGTCAGTCCAGGTCATTTGTACATGTAGGTGGGGTGATGGGTACTGGTCAGTCCAGGTCATTTGTACATGTAGGTGGGGTGATGGGTACAGGTCTAGGTAATATGTACATGTAGGTAGGGGTGATGGGTACTGGTCTAGGTAATATGTACATGTAGGTTGGTGTGATGGGTACAGGTCTAGGTAATATGTAGGTAGGGGTGATGGGTACTGGTCTAGGTAATATGTAGGTTGGTGTGATGGGTACTGGTCTAGGTAATATGTAGGTAGGGGTGATGGGTACTGGTCTAGGTAATATGTACATGTAGGTAGGGTGATGGGTACTGGTCTAGGTAATATGTACATGTAGGTTGGTGTGATGGGTACTGGTCTAGGTAATATGTACATGTAGGTAGGGGTGATGGGTACAGGTCTAGGTAATATGTAGGTAGGGGTGATGGGTACTGGTCTAGATAATATGTACATGTAGGTTGGTGTGATGGGTACAGGTCTAGGTAATATGTAGGTAGGGGTGATGGGTACTGGTCTAGGTAATATGTAGGTAGGGGTGATGGGTACTGGTCTAGGTAATATGTAGGTAGGGGTGATGGGTACTGGTCTAGGTAATATGTACATGTAGGTAGGGGTGATGGGTACTGGTCTAGGTAATATGTACATGTAGGTAGGGTGATGGGTACTGGTTAAGGTAATATGTAGGTAGGGGTGATGGGTACTGGTCTAGGTAATATGTAGGTAGGTCTGATGGGTACTGGTCTAGGTAATATGTACATGTAGGTAGGGGTGATGGGTACTGGTCTAGGTAATATGTACATGTAGGTAGGGTGATGGGTACTGGTTAAGGTAATATGTAGGTAGGGTGATGGGTACTGGTCTAGGTAATATGTAGGTAGGGGTGATGGGTACAGGTCTAGGTAATATGTACATGTAGGTGGGGTGATGGGTACTGGTCCAGGTAATATGTAGGTAGGGTGATGGGTACTGGTCTAGGTAATATGTACATGTAGGTGGGTGTGATGGGTACTGGTCTAGGTAATATGTACATGTAGGTAGGGTGATGGGTACTGGTCTAGGTAATATGTACATTTAGGTTGGTGTGATGGGTACTGGTCTAGGTAATATGTACATGTAGGTTGGTGTGATGGGTTCTGGTCTAGGTAATATGTAGGTAGGGGTGATGGGTACTGGTCTAGGTAATATGTAGGTAGGGGTGATGGGTACTGGTCTAGGTAATATGTACACGTAGGTTGGTGTGATGGGTACAGGTCTAGGTAATATGTAGGTAGGGGTTATGGGTACTGGTCTAGGTAATATGTACATGTAGTTTGGGTGATGGGTACAGGTCTAGGTAATATGTACATGTAGGTGGTGTGATGGGTACTGGTCCAGGTAATATGTAGGTGGGGTGATGGGTACAGGTCTAGGTAATATGTAGGTGGGGTGATGGGTACAGGTCTAGGTAATATGTACATGTAGGTTGTTGTGATGGGTACAGGTCTAGGTAATATGTAGGTAGGGGTGATGGGTACTGGTCTAGGTAATATGTACATGTAGGTGGGGTGATGGGTACAGGTCTAGGTAATATGTACATGTAGGTTGGTGTGATGGGTACTGGTCTAGGTAATATGTACATGTAGGTTGGTGTGATGGGTACTGGTCTAGGTAATATGTAGGTAGGGGTGATGGGTACTAGTCTAGGTAATATGTACATGTAGGTGGGGTGATGGGTACTGGTCTAGGTAATATGTAGGTAGGGGTGATGGGTACTAGTCTAGGTAATATGTACATGTAGGTGGGGTGATGGGTACTGTTCTAGGTAATATGTAGGTAGGGGTGATGGGTACTGGTCTAGGTAATATGTAGGTAGGGGTGATGGGTACTGGTCTAGGTAATATGTACATGTAGGTGGGGTGATGGGTACTGGTCTAGGTAATTTGTAGGTAGGGGTGATGGGTACTGGTCTAGGTAATATGTAGGTAGGGGTGATGGGTACTGGTCTAGGTAATATGTAGGTAGGGGTGATGGGTACTGGTCTAGGTAATTTGTAGGTAGGGGTGATGGGTACTGGTCTAGGTAATATGTAGGTAGGGGTGATGGGTACAGGTCTAGGTAATATGTAGGTAGGGTGATGGGTACAGGTCTAGGTAATATGTAGGTAGGGGTGATGCGTACTGGTCTAGGTAATATGTAGGTAGGGGTGATGGGTACTGGTCTAGGTAATATGTAGGTAGGGGTGATGGGTACTGGTCTAGGTAATATGTAGGTAGGGGTGATGGGTACTGGTCTAGGTAATATGTACATGTAGGTGGGGTGATGGGTACTGGTCCAGGTCCAGGTCATATGTACATATAGGTTAGGGGTGATGGGTACTGGTCCAGGTCCAGGTCATATGTACATGTAGGTAGGGGTGATGGGTACTGGTCCAGGTCCAGGTCATATGTACATGTAGGTAGGGGTGATGGGTACTGGTCCAGGTCCAGGTCATATGTACATATAGGTTAGGGGTGATGGGTACTGGTCCAGGTCCAGGTCATATGTACATGTAGGTTAGGGGTGATGGGTACTGGTCCAGGTCCAGGTCATATGTACATATAGGTTAGGGGTGATGGGTACTGGTCCAGGTCCAGGTCATATGTACATGTAGGTAGGGGTGATGGGTACTGGTCCAGGTCCAGGTCATATGTACATATAGGTTAGGGGTGATGGGTACTGGTCCAGGTCCAGGTAATATGTACATGTAGGTAGGGGTGATGGGTACTGGTCTAGGTAATATGTACATGTAGGTGGGGTGATGGGTACTGGTCAGTCCAGGTCATTTGTACATGTAGGTGGGGAGAAGAATGTACAGAAATGACATTAGCTAGGTTTCCATCCATTTAGGAGAAGAATGTACAGAAATGACATTAGCTAGGTTTCCATCCATTTAGGAGAAGAATGTACAGAAATTACATTAGCTAGGTTTCCATCCATTTAGGAGAAGAATGTACAGAAATTACATTAGCTAGGTTTCCATCCATTTAGGAGAAGAATGTACAGAAATGACATTAGCTAGGTTTCCATCCATTTAGGAGAAGAATGTAGAGAAATTACATTAGCTAGGTTTCCATCCATTTAGGAGAAGAATGTAGAGAAATTACATTAGCTAGGTTTCCATTCATTTAGGAGAAGAATGTAGAGAAATTACATTAGCTAGGTTTCCATCCATTTAGGAGAAGAATGTAGAGAAATTACATTTGCTAGGTTTCCATCCATTTAGGAGAAGAATGTACAGAAATTACATTAGCTAGGTTTCCATCCATTTAGGAGAAGAATGTACAGAAATGACATTAGCTAGGTTTCCATCCATTTAGGAGAAGAATGTAGAGAAATTACATTAGCTAGGTTTCCATTCATTTAGGAGAAGAATGTAGAGAAATTACATTAGCTAGGTTTCCATCCATTTAGGAGAAGAATGTAGAGAAATTACATTTGCTAGGTTTCCATTTAGGAGAAGAATGTAGAGAAATTACATTAGCTAGGTTTCCATCCATTTAGGAGAAGAATGTAGAGAAATTACATTAGCTAGGTTTCCATCCATTTAGGAGAAGAATGTAGAGAAATTACATTTGCTAGGTTTCCATTTAGGAGAAGAATGTAGAGAAATTACATTAGCTAGGTTTCCATCCATTTAGGAGAAGAATGTAGAGAAATTACATTAGCTAGGTTTCCATCCATTTAGGAGAAGAATGTAGAGAAATTACATTAGCTAGGTTTCCATCCATTTAGGAGAAGAATGTAGAGAAATTACATTTGCTAGGTTTCCATTTAGGAGAAGAATGTAGAGAAATTACATTAGCTAGGTTTCCATCCATTTAGGAGAAGAATGTAGAGAAATTACATTTGCTAGGTTTCCATTTAGGAGAAGAATGTAGAGAAATTACATTAGCTAGGTTTCCATTTAGGAGAAGAATGTAGAGAAATTACATTAGCTAGGTTTCCATCCATTTGGCGACAGAGTATCATGCGAATATTCCAAAATCTGCATAAAGAAAATAAACTTGTTGCGGATAAATATAGACTTGTTGAGGATAAATATAGACTTGTTGAGGATAAATATAGACTTGTTGCGGATAAATATAGACTTGTTGCGGATAAATATCAGTGCGTGATGACAGTGCACATAAAATGTACTCTTTTTTTTTTTTTAACTTACGTTTTCATGTGTCGAATAAAAATGTGTTTCCTTCGCATTTTCAAGTCTACTGATTTAGTTTTGTCACAAAAAATATGATTGTGTTAAATAGCAAATGTGTCCTACTCTGACCAAAAGCTTGTAAATACAGTGTGGGTAGAATCGTCTACATGCTGAGATTGTCATGGATAAGAGGGAGAATAACAAATAAAAATAAATGGCAATCAAGCATCGATCTTCATGTCACCAGAATAAGACACTCAATATTTATTAGAAAGGAGCATCAAGCTCATCACGGGCACTTTCACCACCCTGTGAAGTTCATCGTAACTTATTTCATCTGTAGCCTAATAAACTGCATGGTTTCTTGAGTCCTAGTGGGAGCATCACACATCATATTATCGCGTGACTCCAAGCTTACTTCCATATGATGGTTATTATATCAATATTTGCGTTTCCACCACCATTTCTCGCATAATTAATTTTACTGACACAAAAAGATCCCACCATGTCGCACAAACAAATGATCTGTCTGCATTATTATAAAATTGTACCGAAACGTCCTGTTTCCATCACAGGTGTCGTGATTTATTCTTATAAGGTATGACTTTCCTGGCAGAAAACAACGTGGTTTGTGGTAATATGACTGATCAGGGGCCTCAGGTGACTTAATAACCTTCATCTCCTTTCACCTCAGCCTTATCTAGGATTCAGATAGGGAGAGTTTTCTATTTATCCCTATTCAGAAAGTTCAACGCCTCTCCATCCATAAAAACCAAGCATAATAAAATAGAGCCAAGGGCCAACCTTGTTTGGGGGGGGGGGGGGTCATGTGTGTGTTTCAAGTAAAGAGAGAAAGCAGTTCTCTCTGATATTGATTGAAGCCAAACTCTGTCTTTGGAGTGTGTATGTACCTAATTGCAGCTGCGGAGAGGCTACGTGCATGTGGCGTCCATTACGGCTCCAGCTGACCACTGGCCCGGCTCTGGAGGGGTCAGGGGTCACAGACTTCCTTAGTTACTTGGCCCACTCCCAGACAGGGCCCCTCCGCTGCCCCCTCTGCTGCCCAGCCCTTAATGGCTTTTTCCCTCAATTTCACACGTAATATTTCAGATTTATTGACTATTAGAAATGCTACCTCGCCAGTAGCGCTTCCGCTTGGTGGACAAAGCGAAAGATTTACAAATAGAGAGAATAATTGGTAAAAGGGTGAAAAAAGGATGTGTGTAATCTTCTGAGAATGATTTCTGCAGTGTTTGTATTGGAGACGTAAGAGGAGACAGAGCTGAAGGTCCTGGGCTAATTGTTTTTCTTCTAAATGTGTCCTGCTACGCACACAGGGTATGTTCACTTCTGACGGTGCTAGTAAATATACTATTTCACATAAGTCATTTTTTTTTTCAATAAAGTTTGACTTGTGATTTTCTAAAATAAGTCTATTCCTGTTGATTATTGTGGTTGAATTAAATCAACTTTTGATTAAATAAAAATATGACAGACAAGTGTTACTGAACAAAACATTAAACATTTGCATCAATGCCTCATTTTTCTTGTTGAGTATTGAAATTGAATGAAAATATCATGCAGCTGATAGAACAATGTACTCTGACTTTCCTAGCCATAATCTGGGGTATATAATGTAGTATAAATTTAAATAGTTATTTTATTATTTGACTTTCCTAGCCATAATCTGGGTTATTGTCTGGATATTAAGCACATTTATAGAAGGGAATAAATCATTTTTTATAATGTAGTATAATGTTAAATAGTTATTTTATTATTTGTTGAAGGAAAAACTATTTGCTCTTAATATGTGTTCATTAGTGCCATTGATTTGTGTATTTGTGTTAATTTGTGGCGATGGTCTGAAAAGGTTTGTAGGTTCTTACGCTGAGGGAAGTTTCAGACAGTCTTCTACAGATGCTACTAATATAGGACTCTGAGGTCTCTGTGCGTTTTATTAAAACCACTGTGCTGTTCTGAAGATCAACGTGCTTTCATTATTTCTTGTGTTTATATCCTTTTTCAGACTTCTACAGTGTGTTAAACTGATACGGTATTCATTGGGGTGTAGTGTGGTTGTTTACCCTGCTAGTCATTAAAAGTATCCAAGAATAGCAAATTAGGCAGACATTAATTCCGAAGACAGACAATGTTTGAATGAATCCCATTTTTATTTAATCCCGTAGATTTCATATCAAAAACTAGAGGATTTAAAAATAAAAAAATAAAAAAATAAAGTGTTTTTCTTTTAGTGTGTTTTACACATTTGAGGGAGGATTTGAGAAGGTGTTCCTTTCTAGACGCAACTCTTCCAGATCGCAGTGTAATTCCCTCTGTTCTCTTTCAGATCAGTGTAATTCCCTCTGTTCTCTTTCAGATCAGTGTAATTCCCTCTGTTCTCTTTCAGATCAGTGTAATTCCCTCTGTTCTCTTTCAGATCAGTGTAATTCCCTCTGTTCTCTTCCAGATCAGTGTAATTCCCTCTGTTCTCTTTCAGATCAGTGTAATTCCCTCTGTTCTCTTTCAGATCAGTGTAATTCCCTCTGTTCTCTTTCAGATCAGTGTAATTCCCTCTGTTCTCTTTCAGATCAGTGTAATTCCCTCTGTTCTCTTCCAGATCAGTGTAATTCCCTCTGTTCTCTTCCAGATCAGTGTAATTCCCTCTGTTCTCTTTCAGATCAGTGTAATTCCCTCTGTTCTCTTTCAGATCAGTGTAATTCCCTCTGTTCTCTTCCAGATCAGTGTAATTCCCTCTGTTCTCTTTCAGATCAGTGTAATTCCCTCTGTTCTCTTTCAGATTAGTGTAATTCCCTCTGTTCTCTTCCAGATCAGTGTAATTCCCTCTGTTCTCTTTCAGATTAGTGTAATTCCCTCTGTTCTCTTTCCCCGCTCGCTGCGTTGTTGACACACTGTTCCTTACATTTCTTCCATTCCTATATTTGATTGTCTGTGTTCCCAATCAAGGTGGGAAGTTTACCCAGTGCACACCTCCTTGTTGTATTTTAAGACTGCGGTTGGAAGTTAACAAATGAAGTAGAGGGAGAGAGAGGTGTGTGTGTGTGTGTTCAAAGATCACGTGGCTGTTAATCAAACCCCACAGCTTTAATTGGAAGTTCAGCCTCCGACATTCACAGAAAACAACATCAGCGGCAGCCAACGTTGCTACACACACAAACACACACCTCTCTCCCTCTACCTCATTTGTTAACCTCCAACACACACACACACACACCCAGACAGAGGAATGTACTCTCCTGTCTCACTAACAGTCACACTGAGTCCTGTAGACGGTGAAGGATCATCACTCAACACGCCAAGCTGACATGTAAATCAGGAGAAAGATTTCTCTACTTACATGTTTCTGCTTCGTCCACAATAAGCCACAGCTGTCTATACTCTGAAGACAGAGGAGGACCAGGTGTGTGTGTTTCACCTCTAGCAACTCATTCCCACTGTGAAACAGCTGCATCACGTCCCTACCTATAAGCCAACTGCCTCTGTGATTGGCTTGTACAGTAAGAGCTGTACTGTACTGGGCTGCTCTTATTAACGAAGCCTAATGAACATGATGAGTTAAAAAAGGAAGGTTATCGCCAGGTAACCATTTATATTACGATCTGATGATGAATCATGCATTTTATTTGTAATTTGTGCCCCTCTCCCTCCCTCCCTCGATCTGGAGCTGTCGCTCTCTCTGTGTGTTGGTGCGCTGGTCCTCTCTGTGTTAGACCCAGGGAGGACATGTTGGTCTCTCTGTGTTGGTGCTCTGGTCCCCTCTGTATTAGACCCAGGAAGGACATGTTGGTCTCTCTGTATTAGACCCAGGGAGGACATGTTGGTCTCTCTGTATTAGACCCAGGGAGGACATGTCGGTCTCTCTGTATTTGACCCATGGAGGACATGTTGGTCTCTCTGTGTTGGTGCTCTGGTCCCCTCTGTATTAGACCCAGGGAGGACATGTCGGTCTCTCTGTATTAGACCCAGGGAGGACATGTCGGTCTCTCTGTATTTGATCCATGGAGGACATGTTGGTCTCTCTGTGTTGGTGCTCTGGTCCCCTCTGTATTAGACCCAGGAAGGACATGTTGGTCTCTCTGTATTAGACCCAGGGAGGACATGTTGGTCTCTCTGTATTAGACTCAGGTAGGACATGTTGGTCTCTCTGTATTAGACCCAGGAAGGACATGTCGGTCTCTCTGTATTTGACCCAGGGAGGACATCGGTCTCTCTGTATTAGTCCCAGGGAGGACATGTTGGTCTCTCTGTATTTGACCCAGGGAGGACATCGGTCTCTCTGTATTAGACCCAGGGATGACATGTTGGTCTCTCTGTGTTGGTGGACTGGTCCTCTCTGTATTAGACCCAGGGGGGACATTTAGATATGCTTAATTATGTATGCAAAACTCCCAGCTCATACTGGAGCCTGCTATACAGGGTCAGCCTGACAAAGTAGCCCCACTCCAGGGAGTAGCATCCACCATGAGATATCCCTATTAGTTCAAATGAAAACACACACATACTGGAACACATGAAAGCACACACACACACACACACACATACACACACACACAAATGTATAATGACACACAAAATCATCTGTTTGATGTGCTTATTTCACTGCAGGTAGTAAAATGCCGATGGATCTATATTCCTGCTCATTATGGGCTGTAGGTATCAGAGGCTTTGTTTGTTCTCCCGTGGGACTTCGAGCTCCACATCTCAGCAGCAACAGGAACCATGTTTGATATTAAAACCTACCCTCTCAGTCCTCTCATCTTAAATCAGAGGTTGAGACGGATGGCTTTGGAAGTCATTGGTTTGCTTTGCTACTAGAGAAAATGAGTAATTAAAATAAAGATTATGGATAGAAATATACAAGCAGTTTGTAGTCCGTTTGTCTTGAACGATGTTATTTTGGTTCGTTTTTATTACACCGGTTAAATAGAGTTCAGCACCCTTAAGAATAGTTTTATATTGAGTATTATGTGTCAGATATTCTTTTTTTAAATTTAAAGTTTGAAATATGAACAAGGTGTGTGTGTGTGTGTGTGTGTGTGTGTGTGCGTGAGTATATATGTGTACAATTCGGGCTGCAGCACATCAAAAGAAAGCTGGAAATTTTCATAACTATTTATTTTTTCTTTGTAGTTCTTTAATTGCGTCCCCACGGCCTTCTTTCCCTGGACAGAATCTTTAACGAAACATTATTTTTGTTTTAGAAGAGAAATCTCAACTTTTTACCGCAGCAGCAGTATCAGGGTCATGATTTGGGGAGTTTTATATGCTCTGGTGCTAATTTTGTAGGATGTGATTGATTTGAAAAATAGTTTCAGAGTTTGGAGCATTAATTCTTGCTGCCATCATTAATTGTGTATACATTTTATATAATTATCGTAAAGATTATTTTCTTTCTTGAATTACTGCTGGGGTTTAGCTCCTCTATCCACTCCAATCACTGCTGTCTAGTTTTAAATAGTTGTGAAATGCTTCATTATATTTCAGCCAAACACCTACTTTTGTTATACATTTCTTTACACACGTTTAGCCTGTGAAAATGCTGCTGGGTTTTAGCCTGTCAAAAGGCTGCTGGGTTTTAGCCTGTCTAAATGCTGCTGGGTTTTAGCCTGTCAAAATGCTGCTGGGTTTTAGCCTGTCTAAATGCTGCTGGGTTTTAGCCTGTCTAAATGCTGCTGGGTTTTAGCCTGTCTAAATGCTGCTGGGTTTTAGCCTGTCTAAATGCTGCTGGGTTTTAGCCGGTCAAAATGCTGCTGGGTTTTAGCCTGTCAAAATGCTGCTGGGTTTTAGCCTGTCAATGCTGCTGGGTTTTAGCCTGTCAATGCTGCTGGGTTTTAGCCTGTCAAAATGCTGCTGGGTTTTAGCCTGTCTAAATGCTGCTGGGTTTTAGCCTGTCTAAATGCTGCTGGGTTTTAGCCTGTCAAAATGCTGCTGGGTTTTAGCCTGTCTAAATGCTGCTGGGTTTTAGCCTGTCAAAATGCTGCTGGGTTTTAGCCTGTCTAAATGCTGCTGGGTTTTAGCCTGTCTAAATGCTGCTGGGTTTTAGCCTGTCAATGCTGCTGGGTTTTAGCCTGTCAATGCTGCTGGGTTTTAGCCTGTCAAAATGCTGCTGGGTTTTAGCCTGTCTAAATGCTGCTGGGTTTTAGCCTGTCAAAATGCTGCTGGGTTTTAGCCTGTCAATGCTGCTGGGTTTTAGCCTGTGAAAATGCTGCTGGGTTTTAGCCTGTCAAGAGGCTGCTGGGTTTTAGCCTGTCAAAAGGCCAGGGAGGGTTTTAGCGAGGGGAGTCATACAGTGTATGTTTTAACTGATGTTGTAGATAAATATTGCTCAGTAACAATTAGCCGTGCTGTATCTTTTGACAGTGTAAAAGTCGTCAAGACAGTCAGTGCCTGAGCAGAACAGCGCGTGGTTTGACAGGATGCTATGAGACGATGCTAGTTGATGTTAATTCCCATGTGTCTAGAGGACGCAGGCAGCAAAGCTACCAGCCAAGCCTCGTTATCCATGACAGCTGTACTGGGTTCTCCTGGTGTCCTTATGATGATGAAACTAGTCTGTGTTTCTCTAAATAACACTACTGTAGACGCTGCTAGAGACAGTCTGGATGAGACTAGTTACTGATGAAACTAGTCTGTGTTTCTCTAAATAACACTACTGTAGACGCTGCTAGAGACAGTCTGGATGAGACTAGTTACTGATGAAACTAGTCCGTGTTTCTCTAAATAACACTACTGTAGACGCTGCTAGAGACAGTCTGGATGAGACTAGTTACTGATGAAACTAGTCCGTGTATCTCTAAATAACACTACTGTAGACGCTGCTCGGGACAGTCTGGATGAGACTAGTTACTGATGAAACTAGTCTGTGTTTCTCTAAATAACACTACTGTAGACGCTGCTAGAGACAGTCTGGATGAGACTAGTTACTGATGAAACTAGTCTGTGTTTCTCTAAATAACACTACTGTAGACGCTGCTAGAGACAGTCTGGATGAGACTAGTTACTGATGAAACTAGCCTGTGTTTCTCTAAATAACACTACTGTAGACGCTGCTAGAGACAGTCTGGATGAGACTAGTTACTGATGAAACTAGTCTGTGTTTCTCTAAATAACACTACCGTAGACGCTGCTAGAGACAGTCTGGATGAGACTAGTTACTGATGAAACTAGTCTGTGTTTCTCTAAATAACACTACTGTAGACGCTGCTAGAGACAGTCTGGATGAGACTAGTTACTGATGAAACTAGTCTGTGTTTCTCTAAATAACACTACTGTAGACGCTGCTAGAGACAGTCTGGATGAGACTAGTTACTGATGAAACTAGTCTGTGTTTCTCTAAATAACACTACTGTAGACGCTGCTAGAGACAGTCTGGATGAGACTAGTTACTGATGAAACTAGCCTGTGTTTCTCTAAATAACACTACTGTAGACGCTGCTAGAGACAGTCTGGATGAGACTAGCTACTGATGAAACTAGTCTGTGTTTCTCTAAATAACACTACTGTAGACGCTGCTCGGGACAGTCTGGATGAGACTAGCTACTGATGAAACTAGCCTGTGTTTCTCTAAATAACACTACTGTAGACGCTGCTCGGGACAGTCTGGATGAGACTAGCTACTGATGAAACTAGCCTGTGTTTCTCTAAATAACACTACCGTAGACGCTGCTAGAGACAGTCAGGACAGGGAGAAGTAGGGGAGCTGAAGGACATGGCGTTTTACTAAACTGCACACTTAAAACGGTTTTCTTTCTTCATGTTTGAAAATTGAACTCTTTGTACTCGTGTGTAAATTGATTTACAAATTGTTCATTGGATATTCTGAAGTTAATCAATCTTGAGTGTTTTGCCAAAAAGCTATTATATAGCAGATTGTTTTTTATTTTGTATATAATTAAGTGTTTGTTTGTTTAATTATCCATTACATTTGTCTGTGTACATTTGTCATCACATGATCACACGCTGCGAGAAGACCGGTTCAATCAGAAAAACTTCACAATAGTGTTACATGACATTGTGTGTGTGTAAACTACCCTAGCCCACAGCCCAGCATCTCGAGGATGATCCAGTGACTCTCCCATCTTCAGTAGCTAGTTTCATCCTTTACTGAGAGACAGAGATCACTACTGCACCTGCTAATTACCGTCTCCAGTTGCTGCGTTTAAATAGAGATCTGTTCCCGGTCTGACCTGTGAACCCGTGCTCTTTACGCTAGCCACTTCTGTCCTTGTTATGGGGAGGCTGTGCCGGTTTAATGAGCCCCCGTGCCTGCCCTGTGTGGCTGCCGGCCGGCCTGCCGCTCCTCAGACCCACGCCTTTCATTCAGAGCCATCCTATCCTCCCTTGATGTAAATTGAAAAGATCACAGCTATACGGGAAAGGCCTCTGCTTTATTACATTAATACTATCATAACTCAGGGTTTATTTAAGTCTTTATTTCCTCTTCCCTCTCCCAGCCTCTCTCTTCTCTCCTCTCTCCTTTCTCTCCTCTCTCTACTCTCCTCTCTCCTCTCTCCTCTCTCTTCTCTCCTCTCTCTCTCTCCTCTCTCCTCTCTCTTCTCTCCTCTCTCTTCTCTCCTCTCTCTTCTCTCCTCTCTCTTCTCTCCTCTCTCTCTTCTCTCTCATCTCCTCTCTCTTCTCTCCTATCTCTTCTCTCCTCTCTCTCCTCTCTTCTCTCCTCTCCTCTCCTCTCTCTCCTCTCTCCTCTCTCTTCTCTCCTCTCCTCTCTCTCCTCTCTCTTCTCTCCTCTCTCCTCTACTCTCTTCTCTCCTCTCTCCTCTCTTCTCTCTTCTCTCCTCTCTCCTCTCTCCTCTCTCCTCTCTCCTCTCTCCTCTCTCCTCTCTCTCCTCTCTCTCCTCTCTCTCCTCTCTCTTCTCTCTCTCCTCTCTCTCCTCTCTCTTCTCTCTCTTCTCTCCTCTCTCTTCTCTCCTCTCTTCTCTCTCTCCTCTCTCTTCTCACCTTTCTCCTCTCTCTTCTCACCTTTCTCCTCTCTCTTCTCACCTTTCTCCTCTCTCTTCTCTCTCTTCTCTCCTTTCTCCTCTCTCTTCTCTCCTTTCTCCTCTCTCTCTCTTCTCACTCCTCTCTCTCCCCTCTCTCCCCCCTCTCCTCTCTCTCTCCCCTCTCTCTCTCTCCTCTCTCTTCTCTCCTCTCCTCTCTTCTCTCTCTCCTCTCTCTTCTCTCCCTCCTCTCTCTCCTCTCTCTCCTATCCTATCCTCTCTCTCTTCTCTCCTCTCTCTTCTCTCCTCTCTCTTCTTTCTCTCCTCTCTCTTCTCACCTTTCTCCTCTCTCTTCTCTCCTTTCTCCTCTCTCTTCTCTCCTTTCTCCTCTCTTCTCACTCCTCTCTCTCCCCTCTCTCTCTCCTCTCTCTCCTCTCTCTCCCCTCTCTCTTTCTCTCTCTCCTCTCTCTCCCCTCTCCTTCTCTCTCTCCTCTCTCTCCTCTCTATCTCCTCTCTTTCTCTCTCTCCTCTCTCCTCTCTCTCCTCTGTCTTCTCTCTCTCTCTCCTCCTTTCTCTTTCTCTCCATTTTCCCTCTCTCTTTCTCTCTCTTTCTCTCTCCTCTCTTCTCTCTCTTCTCTCTTCTTCTCTTCTCTTTTCTCCTCTCTCTCTTTTTTCTCTCTTTCTCCTCTCTCGCTTTCTCTCCTCTCTCTTTCTCTTCTCTCTCTCTCTCTCACTCTTTATCTCCTCTCTCTCTCCTCCTCTCTAAATTCAATTCAAGGGGCTTTATTGGCATGGGAAACATGTGTTAACATTGCCAAAGCAAGTGAGGTGTATATATATATATATATACACACACACACATCTCTCTCTCTTTCTCCTCTCTCTCACTCTCGCTCTTGCTATTTCTCTCGCTCTCGCTCCCTCTTTCTCTCTCCCTCTTTCTCTCTCCCTCTTTCTCTCTCTCTCTCTCTCTCATATATATATATATATATAGATATAGATGGATGAGGCTTTTGACCCGATGCCAAATTAACTGTTAGAGTTGTCCAGTGTTTTCTGTCTTTCTATATTTTGTATACATTGAAGAATATGTATTCTGTATACATACAATGCTATAGTTAATTGGACCCATTGGGGGAATCGGTCCCTTTCATCTGCTGGTAGTCATTGTTACTTTACAGTATAACATGTCACTGCCAAAGAGGGTTATCACCTGTAGAACAGGGTGCGTGTCGTTACAATATAATGGCTAATTAGTCTGACGGAGACCATTAGTGCTGCTGGATGCCTGATGAGATGTTACTGCCCCAGCTAGCCACCTCTGTCTGTGTTGAGGTTGTTCTGTGGCTTGTTTGGGCTTCTGTTTTTCTCATATTGTAATATTGTAATTGTTGTCTAAATGTGATTATTTAGGATTTTTTTCTGTCAAAAAGTAAACACATTTTTTTAATAGTACATTTTAATATTTTTTTTTGCTGTCACTTAACTATGTAATTTCCTTCCAAAACAAATCAAGACACATTTTCAAAATTCTAACTTGTGGCTAAAACAACATAATTCTAATTCTATTGTGAAACAGAACATCTTTCTGCGTCCCACCCTCTCATTAAGCAGTATTTGTAACCGTTCTCCTCTAAACGGTGATCTTCAGAACTCAGCGAACAGCAGAATCAACTTCTCCCTGCCTGGCGGTCTTCAGGGTATCTCCCTCTCCTGCTAGACTGACTGACACTCTGTGTTGTCTTTGATTCTTACACCGGAAGAAAGAAAAAACAACCTTTTAATGATTAGCAGTGAGAGAAAAAAACAACAATCTGCACACAAACATGAAATATTAATTTCAGAAACAACTTTACATAAACACAAAGGCATTTAACAACAATGAGTGTGGAGATGACAGTTGATCATTTAGCAGTGGTAAACTGTTGTTTGATGCCTGGGAGGGAAGCAGGGAATGCGGTGGATAGTAGCAGGCAGGAAAGGACGGGGACAGGGACAGGGAGGAGAGAGAGAGGCAGACAAAATCCCAGGGGAGGGAGAGCTGGGAGCTGAGCGGTTTGTTTCGTTTCGTCTTTGTCCCAGTTCCAGAATGCTACTCTCTCTCCGTTCTTGTCCTCACAGTGAGACAGTGACTGTGTTAACACACTGCTTCTCCTCCGTCTAGTTTCTGAAACTCAAACAATATTCCCCTAATATTACATACAGTAGTGATTGTTTTGGTCTGGTCTCCTGAGAGTGTTAATTACTGCGAATGAATGACTTCTTGCTGTTCGTTAGGTGGTGGTAAATGTGATGTATGTGTTCACATGGGAATCAATAGGTACAGTTCTTAGACTGTTAAACATTTCACAATATTTTTCACAACAACGTGGTCCTGAACACCAGGGGACATATAATATTTTATGATTATGTACAAGACAGACCGGGAGATGAAGAGTACTATACAGTCCTCTTTTGTACAGACTGACTGACTTTAGAACAGGTGAAGAGGCTTTTGACAGTCCTGAGACCGTCCCGGTGGACCAAGGGGTGGTACTGTACTGTTCCCCACTGTACTGTTCTCTACTGTACTGTTCCCTGCTATACTGTTCCCCACTGTACTGTTCCCTACTATACTGTTCCCTATTGTACTGTTCCCTACTGTACTGTTCCCTTCCCTACTATACTGTTCCCCACTGTACTGTTCCCCACTGTACTGTTCCCTACTGTACTGTTCCCTACTGTACTGTTCCCTACTGTACTGTTCCCTACTATACTGTTCCCTACTGTACTGTTCCCTTCCCTGCTGTACTGTTCCCTACTATACTGTTCCCTACTGTACTGTTCCCTACTGTACTGTTCCCTACTATACTGTTCCCTACTGTACTGTTCCCTTCCCTACTGTACTGTTCCCTACTATACTGTTCCCTACTGTACTGTTCCCTACTGTACTGTTCCCTTCCCTACTGTACTGTTCCCTACTATACTGTTCCCTACTGTACTGTTCCCTACTGTACTGTTCCCTTCCCTACTGTACTGTTCCCTACTATACTGTTCCCTACTGTACTGTTCCCCACTGTACTGTTCCCTGCTATACTGTTCCCCACTGTACTGTTCCCTACTATACTGTTCCCTATTGTACTGTTCCCTACTGTACTGTTCCCTTCCCTACTGTACTGTTCCCTACTATACTGTTCTCTACTGTACTGTTCCCTGCTATACTGTTCCCCACTGTACTGTTCCCTACTATACTGTTCCCTATTGTACTGTTCCCTACTGTACTGTTCCCTTCCCTACTGTACTGTTCCCTACTGTACTGTTCCCTACTATACTGTTCCCTACTGTACTGTTCCCTACTGTACTGTTCCCTTCCCTACTGTACTGTTCCCTACTATACTGTTCCCCACTGTGCTGTTCCCTACTGTACTGTTCCCTGCTGTACTGTTCCCTGCTGTACTGTTCCCTACTGTACTGTTCCCTACTATACTGTTCCCCACTGTACTGTTCCCTACTATACTGTTCCCCACTGTACTGTTCCCCACTACTGTTCCCTACTGTAGTGTTCCCTATTATACTGTTCCCCACTGTACTGTTCCCCACTGTACTGTTCCCCACTGTAGTGTTCCCCACTGTAGTGTTCCCCACTGTACTGTTCCCCACTGTACTGTTCCCTACTGTAGTGTTCCCTACTGTAGTGTTCCCTACTGTACTGTTTCTTCCCTACTGTACTGTTCCTTCCCTACTGTACTGTTCCCTACTGTACTGTTCCCTACTGTACTGTACTGACCCTACTGTACTGTTCACTTCCCTACTGTAGGGTCCCTACTGTACTGATCCCTACTGTACTGTTCCCTACTGTACTGTTCCCCACTGTACTGTTCCCTATTGTACTGACCCTACTATACTGTTCCCTACTGTACTGTTCCCTACTGTACTGTCCCTACTGTACTGTTCTCTTCTCTACTGTACTGACCCTACTGTACTGTTCCCTTCCCTACTGTACTGTTCCCTTCCCTACTGTACTGTTCTGTTCCCTGCTTTTCTCTTCCCTACTGTACTGTACCCTACTGTACTGTTCCCTTCCCTACAGTACTGTTCTCTACTGTACTGTTCCCTACTGTACTGTTCCCTACTGTACTGTTCCCTACTGTACTGTTCCCTACTGTACTGTTCCCTACTGTAGTGTTCCCTACTGTACTGTTCTCATCCCTACTGTACTGTTCTCTACTGTACTGTTCCCTACTGTACTGTTCCCTACTTTACTGTCCCCTACTTTTCTGTTCCCTACTGTACTGTTCTCTACTGTACTGTTCTCTACTGTAGTGTTACCTACTGTACTGTACCCTACTGTCCCCTTCCCTACTGTACTGTTCCCTACTGTACTGTTCCCTACTGTACTGTTCCCTACTGTACTGTTCCCTACTGTACTGTTCCCTACTGTACTGTTCCCTACTGTAGTGTTACCTACTGTACTGTTCCCTACTGTACTGTTCCCTACTGTACTGTTCCCTACTGTACTGTTCCCTACTGTATGGTTCCCTACTGTAGTGTTACCTACTGTACTGTTCCCTACTGTAGTGTTACCTACTGTACTGTACCCTACTGTCCCCTTCCCTACTGTACTGTTCCCTACTGTACTGTTCCCTACTGTACTGTTCCCTGCTGTACTGTTCCCTACTGTACTGTTCTCTACTGTAGTGTTACCTACTGTACTGTACCCTACTGTCCCCTTCCCTAATGTACTGTTCCCACCCCTATTGTACTGTTCCCTACTGTACTGTTACCTACTGTACTGTACCCTACTGTCCCCTTCCCTACTGTACTGTTCCCTACTGTCCCCTTCCCTACTGTACTGTTCTCTACTGTACTGTTCTCTACTGTAGTGTTACCTACTGTACTGTTCTCTACTGTACTGTTCCCTTCCCTACTGTACTGTTCCCTACTTTACTGTCCCCTACTTTTCTGTTCCCTACTGTACTGTCCCCTTCCCTACTGTACTGTACCCTACTGTACTGTACCCTCCTGTACTGGTCCCTACTGTACTGTTCCCTACTGTACTGCACCCTACTGTACTGTTCCCTACTGTACTGTTCCCTATTGTTTTCCTCCCTACTGTACTGTTCCCCATTGTACTGTTCCCCACTGTGCTGTTTCCCACGGTACTGTTCCCTACTGTACTGTTCTCTTCCCTACTGTACGGTTCCCTATTGTACTGTTCCCTATTGTACTGTTCTCTACTGTACTGTTCCCTACTGTACTGTTCCCTCCCTACTGTACTGTTCCCCATTGTACTGTTCCCCATTGTGCTGTTCCCTACAGTACTGTTCCCTACTGTACTGTTCTCTTCCCTACTGTACGGTTCCCTATTGTACTGTTCCCTATTGTACTGTCCCCTACGGTACTGTTCTCTACTGTACGGTTCCCTGTTGTACTGTTCCCTACTGTACTGTTCTCTACTGTACGGTTCCCTGTTGTACTGTTCCCTATTGTTTTCCTCCCTACTGTACGGTTCCCTATTGTACTGTTTCCTACTGTACTGCTCTCTACTGTACGGTTCCCTGTTGTACTGTTCCCTACTGTACTGTTCCCTATTGTACTGTTCCCTACGGTACTGTTCTCTACTGTACTGTTCCCTACTGTACTGCTCCCTTCCCTACTGTACTGTTCCCTATTGTACTGTTCTCTACTCTACGGTTCCCTGTTGTACTGTTCCCTATTGTACCGTTCCCTATTGTACTGTTCCCTGTTGTACTGTTCCCTGCGGTACTGTTCTCTACTGTACTGTTCCCTACTGTACTGTTCCCTTCCCTACTGTACTGTTCTCTACTGTACTGTTCTGTTCCCTACTGTTCCCTTCCCTATTGTACTGTTCCCTACTGTACTGTTCCCTTCCCTACTGTACTGTTCCCTACTGTACTGTTCCCTTCCCTACTGTACTGTTCCCTATTGTACTGTTCCCTGTTATACTGTTCTCTACTGTACTGTTCTCTATTGTACTGTTCCCTGTTGTACTGTTCTCTACTGTACTGTTCTTAACTGTACTGTTCCCTACGGTACTGTTCTCTACTGTACTGTTCCCTGCGGTACTGTTCCCTACTGTACTGTTCCCTTCCCTACTGTACTGTTCCCTACCGTCCCCTTCCCTACTGTACTGTCCCATACTGTACTGTCCCCTTCCCTACTGTACTGTTCCCTACTGTACTGTTCCCTACTGCACCCTACTCTACTGTTCCCTACTTCTATTGTACTCCTCCCTACTGTACTGTTCTCTTCCCTACTGTACTGTTCCCTACTGTACTACCGTACTGTTCTATTCCCTACTTTTCTGTTCCCTACTATACTGTTCCCCACTGTACTGTTCCCTGCTGTAGTGTTCCTCACTGTACTGTTCCCTGCTGTAGTGTTCCTCACTGTACTGTTCCCTACTGTAGTGTTCCCTGCTGTAGTGTTCCCTACTGTGCTGTTCCCTGCTGTAGTGTTCCCTACTGTGCTGTTCCCTGCTGTACTGTTCCCCGCTGTACTGTTCCCCACTGTACTGTTCCCTGCTGTACTGTTCCCTGCTGTACTGTTCCCTACTGTACTGTTCCCTGTTGTAGTGTTCCCTGCTGTAGTGTTCCCTGCTGTACCGTTCCCTATTGTACTGTTCCCTATTGTACCGTTCCCTATTGTACTGTTCCCTGTTGTACTGTTCCCTGCGGTACTGTTCTCTACTGTACTGTTCCCTACTGTACTGTTCCCTTCCCTACTGTACTATTCTCTACTGTACTGTTCTGTTCCCTACTGTTCCCTTCCCTATTGTACTGTTCCCTACTGTACTGTTCCCTTCCCTACTGTACTGTTCCCTATTGTACTGTTCCCTGTTATACTGTTCTCTACTGTACTGTTCTCTATTGTACTGTTCCCTGTTGTACTGTTCTCTACTGTACTGTTCTTAACTGTACTGTTCCCTACGGTACTGTTCTCTACTGTACTGTTCCCTGCGGTACTGTTCCCTACTGTACTGTTCCCTTCCCTACTGTACTGTTCCCTACCGTCCCCTTCCCTACTGTACTGTCCCATACTGTACTGTCCCCTTCCCTACTGTACTGTCCCATACTGTACTGTTCCCTACTGTACCCTACTGTACTGCACCCTACTCTACTGTTCCCTACTTCTATTGTACTCCTCCCTACTGTACTGTTCTCTTCCCTACTGTACTGTTCCCTACTGTACTACCGTACTGTTCTATTCCCTACTTTTCTGTTCCCTACTATACTGTTCCCCACTGTACTGTTCCCTGCTGTAGTGTTCCTCACTGTACTGTTCCCTACTGTAGTGTTCCCTGCTGTAGTGTTCCCTACTGTGCTGTTCCCTGCTGTAGTGTTCCCTACTGTGCTGTTCCCTGCTGTACTGTTCCCCACTGTACTGTTCCCTGCTGTAGTGTTCCCTACTGTGCTGTTCCCTGCTGTACTGTTCCCCGCTGTACTGTTCCCTGCTGTACTGTTCCCTACTGTACTGTTCCCTACTGTACTGTTCCCTGTTGTAGTGTTCCCTGCTGTACTGTTCCCTGCTGTACTGTTCCCTGCTGTACTGTTCCCTGCTGTACTGTTTCCTACTGTAGTGTTCCCTACTGTAGTGTTCCCTACTGTAGTGTTCACTGCTGTACTCTTCCCTACGGTACTGTTCCCTACTGTACTGTTCCCTGCTGTAGTGTTCCCTGCTGTAGTGTTCCCTGCTGTAGTGTTCCCTGCTGTAGTGTTCCCTGCTGTAGTGTTCCCTGCTGTAGTGTTCCCTGCTGTAGTGTTCCCTGCTGTAGTGTTCCCTGCTGTAGTGTTCCCTGATGTACTGTTCCCTGCTGTACTGTTCCCTGCTGTAGTGTTCCCTGCTGTAGTGTTCCCTGCTGTAGTGTTCCCTGCTGTAGTGTTCCCTGCTGTAGTGTTCCCTGCTGTACTGTTCCCTGCTGTAGTGTTCCCTGCTGTAGTGTTCCCTGCTGTAGTGTTCCCTGCTGTAGTGTTCCCTGCTGTAGTGTTCCCTGCTGTAGTGTTCCCTGCTGTAGTGTTCCCTGCTGTACTGTTCCCTGCTGTACTGTTCCCTGCTGTAGTGTTCCCTGCTGTAGTGTTCCCTGCTGTAGTGTTCCCTGCTGTAGTGTTCCCTGCTGTAGTGTTCCCTGCTGTAGTGTTCCCTGCTGTAGTGTTCCCTGCTGTACTGTTCCCTGCTGTAGTGTTCCCTGCTGTAGTGTTCCCTGCTGTACTGTTCCCTGCTGTAGTGTTCCCTGCTGTAGTGTTCCCTGCTGTACTGTTCCCTGCTGTACTGTTCCCTGCTGTAGTGTTCCCTGCTGTAGTGTTCCCTGCTGTAGTGTTCCCTGCTGTAGTGTTCCCTGCTGTAGTGTTCCCTGCTGTACTGTTCCCTGCTGTACTGTTCCCTGCTGTACTGTTCTCTGCTGTAGTGTTCCCTGCTGTAGTGTTCCCTGCTGTAGTGTTCCCTGCTGTAGTGTTCCCTGCTGTAGTGTTCCCTGCTGTAGTGTTCCCTGCTGTAGTGTTCCCTGCTGTAGTGTTCCCTGCTGTACTGTTCCCTGCTGTAGTGTTCCCTGCTGTAGTGTTCCCTGCTGTAGTGTTCCCTGCTGTAGTGTTCCCTGCTGTACTGTTCCCTGCTGTAGTGTTCCCTGCTGTAGTGTTCCCTGCTGTAGTGTTCCCTGCTGTACTGTTCCCTGCTGTAGTGTTCCCTGCTGTAGTGTTCCCTGCTGTAGTGTTCCCTGCTGTAGTGTTCCCTGCTGTAGTGTTCCCTGCTGTAGTGTTCCCTGCTGTAGTGTTCCCTGCTGTAGTGTTCCCTGCTGTAGTGTTCCCTGCTGTAGTGTTCCCTGCTGTACTGTTCCCTGCTGTACTGTTCCCTGCTGTACTGTTCCCTGCTGTAGTGTTCCCTGCTGTAGTGTTCCCTGCTGTACTGTTCCCTGCTGTAGTGTTCCCTGCTGTAGTGTTCCCTGCTGTAGTGTTCCCTGCTGTAGTGTTCCCTGCTGTAGTGTTCCCTGCTGTACTGTTCCCTGCTGTAGTGTTCCCTGCTGTAGTGTTTCCTGATGTACTGTTCCCTGCTGTAGTGTTCCCTGCTGTAGTGTTCCCTGCTGTAGTGTTCCCTGCTGTAGTGTTCCCTGCTGTAGTGTTCCCTGCTGTAGTGTTCCCTGCTGTACTGTTCCCTGCTGTAGTGTTCCCTGCTGTACTGTTCCCTGCTGTACTGTTCCCTGCTGTAGTGTTCCCTGCTGTAGTGTTCCCTGCTGTAGTGTTCCCTGCTGTACTGTTCCCTGCTGTAGTGTTCCCTGCTGTACTGTTCCCTGCTGTACTGTTCCCTGCTGTAGTGTTCCCTGCTGTAGTGTTCCCTGCTGTAGTGTTCCCTGCTGTAGTGTTCCCTGCTGTAGTGTTCCCTGCTGTAGTGTTCCCTGCTGTAGTGTTCCCTGCTGTAGTGTTCCCTGCTGTACTGTTCCCTGCTGTAGTGTTCCCTGCTGTAGTGTTCCCTGCTGTACTGTTCCCTGCTGTAGTGTTCCCTGCTGTAGTGTTCCCTGCTGTAGTGTTCCCTGCTGTAGTGTTCCCTGCTGTACTGTTCCCTGCTGTAGTGTTCCCTGCTGTAGTGTTCCCTGCTGTAGTGTTCCCTGCTGTAGTGTTCCCTGCTGTAGTGTTCCCTGCTGTAGTGTTCCCTGCTGTAGTGTTCCCTGCTGTAGTGTTCCCTGCTGTAGTGTTCCCTGCTGTAGTGTTCCCTGCTGTAGTGTTCCCTGCTGTACTGTTCCCTGCTGTAGTGTTCCCTGCTGTAGTGTTCCCTGCTGTACTGTTCCCTGCTGTACTGTTCCCTGATGTACTGTTCCCTGCTGTAGTGTTCCCTGCTGTAGTGTTCCCTGCTGTAGTGTTCCCCGCTGTAGTGTTCCCCGCTGTAGTGTTCCCCGCTGTACTGTTCCCTGCTGTACTGTTCCCTACTGTACTGTCCCTAATGTACAAAAGCATGGATGAATTTCTCTGCATTTTTTGACAGAAAGAATCTGATTTTTGCAATGTTACGTAGATGAAAAAAAGCTGTCCTTGAAACAGTCTTGATGTGTTCATCAAAAGAGAGATCCGGGTCCAGAGTAACGCCGAGGTCCTTCAGTTTTATATGAGATGACTGTACAACCATCAAAATTAATTGTCAGATTCAACAGAAGATCTCTTTGTTTCTTGGGACCTAGAACAAGCATCTCTGTTTTGTCTGGGTTTAAAAGTAGAACGTTTGCAGCCATCCACTTCCTTATGTCTGAAACACAGGCTTCCAGGAAGGGCAATTAGGGCTTCACCATGTTTCATTGAAATGTACAGCTGTGTGTCATCCTCATAGCAGTGAAAGTTAATATTATGTTTTCGAATGACATCCCCAAGAGGTAAAATATATAGTGAAAGCAATAGTGGTCTTAAAACGGAACCTTGAGGAACACCGGAATTTACAGTTGATTTGCCAGAGGACAAACCATTCACAGAGACAAACTGATATCTTTCTGACAGATTTCTAAACCAGGCCAGAACTTGTCCGTGTAGACCAATTTGGGTTTCCAATCTCTCCAAAAGAATGTGGTGATCGATGGGATCAAAAGCAGCACTAAGGTCTAGGAGCACGAGGACAGATGCAGAGCCTCAGTCTGACGCCAAGTGCAGTCTCAGTCCTATGATGGGGTCTAAAACCAGCATTTCGTATACATTGTTTGTCTTCAGGAAGTCAGTGAGTTGCTGCGCAACAGCTTTTTCTAAAATGTTTGAGAGGAATGGAAGATTCGATATAGGCCGATTTAGTTTTTTATATTTTCTGGGTCAAGTTTTGGCTTTTTCAAAGGAGGCTTTATTACTGCCACTTTTAGTGAGTTTGGTACACATCCGGTGGATAGAGAGCCGTGTATTATGTTCAACGTAGGAGGGCCAAGCACAGGAAGCAGCTCTTTCAGTAGTTTAGTTGGAATAGGGTCCAGTCTGCTGCTTGAAGTTTTAGAGGCCATGATTATTTTCATCATTGTGTCAAGCGATATAGTACTAAAACACTTGAGTGTCTCTTGAGCCTCGGTCCTGGCAGAGTTGTGAAGACTCAGGACAACTGAGCTTTGGAGGAATACGCAGATTTAAAGAAGAGTCTGTAATTTGATTTCTAATGATCATGATCTTTTCCTCAAAGAAGTTCATGAATTTATTACTGCTGAAGTGAAAGCCATCCTCTCTTGGGGAATGCTGCTTTTAAGTTAGCTTTGCGACAGTATCAAAAATCAATTTTGGATTGTTCTTATTTTCCTCAATTACATTGGAAAAATAGGATGATCGAGCAGCAGTAATGGCTCGTCGGTACTGCACGGCTAGTCGGAAGACTTCCAGTTTGGTGTGACGCCATTTCCGTTCCAATTTTCTGGGAACTTGCTTCAGAGCTCGGGTATTTTCTGTGTACCAGAGAGCTAGTTTCTTATGACAAATGTTTTTAGGTTTTAGGGGTGCAACTGCATCTAGGGTATTGCGCAAGGTTAAATTGAGTTCCTCAGTGTTCCTTAACTGATTTTTGTCTGATGTCCTTGGGTAGTCCTTGGGTAGCCTTCCTTGGGTAGGCAGAGGGAGTCTGGAAGGGCATCAAGGAATCTTTGTGTTGTCTGAGAATTTATAGCACGACTTTTGATGCTCCTTGGTTGGGGTCTGAGCAGTTTATTTGTTGCGATTGCAATCGTAATAAAATGGTGGTCCAATAGTCCAGGATTATGAGGAAAAACAATAAGATCCAAAACATTTATTCCATGGGACAAAACTAGGTCCAGAGTATGACTGTGTCAGTGAGTGGGTCCAGAGACATGTTGGACAAAACCCACTGAGTCGATGATGGCTCCGAAAGCCTTTTGGAGTGGGTCTGTGGACTTTTCCATGTGAATATTAAAATCACCAAAAAATAGAATATTATCTGCTATGACTACAAGATCCGATAGGAATTCAGGGAACTCAATGAGGAACGCTGTATATGGCCCAGGAGGCCTGTAAACAGCAGCTATAAAAAGTGATTGAGGAGGCTGCATAGATTTCATGACTAGAAGCTCAAAAGACGAAAACTTCTTTTCTTTTTTTTTTGTAAATTGAAATTTGCTGTTTGCTAAACGTTGCAACACCTCCGCCATTGCGGGATGCACGGGGGAAATGGTCACTAGTGTAACCAGGAGGTGAGGCCTCATTTAACACAGTAAATTCATCAGGCTTAAGCCATGTTTCAGTCAGGCCGATCACATCAAGATTATGATCAGTGATTAGTTCATTGACCATGACTGCCTTTGAAGTGAGGGATCTAACATTAAGTTGCCCTATTAAGTTGCCCTATTTTGAGTTGTGAGGTATTATGATCTCTTTCAATAATGGCAGGAATGGAGGAGGTCTTTATCCTAGTGAGATTGCTAAGGCGAACACCGCCATGTTTAGTTTTGCCCAACCTAGGTCGAAGCACAGACACGGTCTCAATGGGGGTAGTTGAGCTGACTACACTGACTGTGCTTGTGGCAGACTCCAATAAGCTGGCAGGCTGGCTAACTGCCTGCACCCTATTTCATTGTGGAGGTGGAGGAGTTTGAGCCCTGTCTATGTTGGTTGATAAGATGAGAGCACCCCTCCAGCCAGGATGGAGTCCATCACTCCTCAGCAAGTCAGGCTTGGTCCTGTTTGTGGGTGAGTCCCAGAAGGAGGGCCAATTATCTACAAATTCTATCTTTTGGGAGGGGCAGAAAACAGTTTTCAACCAGCGATTGAGTTGTGATACTCTGCTGTAGAGCTCCCCCTAACTGGGAGGGGGCCAGAGACATCTTTCTATCTGATTTACACGCTGAAGCTATGTTGCGCTTGGTGACCTCTGACTGTTTCATCCTAACATCGTTGGTGCCGACGTGGATAACAATATCTCTATACTCTCTACACTCGCCTGTTTTAGCTTTAGCCAGCACCATCTTCAGATGTGTCTTAACGTCGGTAGCCCTGCCCCCTGGTAAACAGTGTATGATCGCTGGATGATTCGTTTGGGTAATGGAGTTTCCAATGACAAGGGTTTTCAATTTGTCAGAGCTAATGGTGGGAAGCTTCAGCGTCTCAGACCCCATAACGGGAGGAGTAGAGACAAGAGAAGGCTCGGCCTCAGACTCCGACTCGCTGCTTAATGGGGAAAACCGGTTGAAAGTTACTGTCGACTGAATGAGCGACACCAGTTGAACACTCTCTCCTCCCTATCCCTATCTCCTCTCTCCTCCATCCCCCTCTCTTCTCTCCTCCATCCCCCTCTCTTCTCTCCTCCATCCCCCTCTCTTCTCTCCTCCATCCCCCTCTCTTCTCTCCTCCATCCCCCTCTCTTCTCTCCTCCATCCCCCTCTCTTCTCTCCTCCATCCCCCTCTCTTCTCTCCTCCATCCCCCTCTCTTCTCTCCTCCATCCCCCTCTCTTCTCTCCTCCATCCCCCTCTCTTTTCCCCTCCGTCCCCCTCTCCGCTCTCCCCTCCATCCCCCTCTCCGCTCTCCTCCCCATCCCCCTCTCCGCTCTCCTTTCCATCCTCCTCTCCATCTCTCTCTCTTCTCTCTTCTCTCCTCCCCCCATCCCCCTCTCCTTCCATCTTCTGCTCAATTGACAGAGCAGCAGGTGCTCTTTGCAGCACAACAGATAAGCTTCTAGGAAGGAGAGAAGCTATACTTTATTTTCTGGGGATGACCCTTATTAAGTGTGACTCTTCACACACAGAATGTATATTCCATTCCAGCTACCAACTTCAGAGGTGTTCAATTAACTTTCCCTCCTCTCTCTCTCTCTCTCTCTCTCTCTCTCTCTCTCTCTTTTTCCCCACTCTCTCTCTCTCTCTCTCTCTCTCTCGTTCCCTTTCCCCACTCTCTCTCCTCCCTCTTTCTCTCTTTCTTTCTTTCTTCTCTCTTTCTTTCTTTCTTTCTTTCTTTCTCTCTTTCCCTCTCTCTCAGCTCCACTCTCTGAAGAGTAAGCTGAAGAAGCAGTCGACAGCAACAGGAAGTGGAGTAGCGAGGTCCTTCCTCCGAGCTCAGGCTGCTTTGTTTGGATCCTACAGAGACGCCCTCCGATACAAACCTGTAAGAACCTAACCCTTACCCTTAGATACAAACCTGTAAGAACCTAACCCTTAGATACAAACCTGTAAGAACCTAACCCTTACCCTTAGATACAAACCTGTAAGAACCTAACCCTAACCCTTAGATACAAACCTGTAAGAACCTAACCCTAACCCTTAGATACAAACCTGTAAGAACCTACACCTAACCCTTAGATACAAACCTTTAATAACCTAACCCTTACCCTTAGATACAAACCTGTAATAACCTAACCCTAACCCTTAGATACAAACCTCTAAGAACCTAACCCTTAGATACAAACCTGTAATAACCTCACCCTTACCCTTAGATACAAACCTGTAATAACCTAACCCTTACCCTCCGATACAAACCTGTAAGAACCTAACCCTTAGATACAAACCTGTAATAACCTAACCCTAACCCTTAGATACAAACCTGTAATAACCTAACCCTTACCCTTAGATACAAACCTGTAATAACCTAACCCTAACCCTTAGATACAAACCTGTAATGACCTAACCCTTACCCTTAGATACAAACCTGAAATAACCCAACCCTTAAATACAAACCTGTAATAACCTAACCCTAACCCTTAGATACAAACCTCTAAGAACCTAACCCTTAGATACAAACCTGTAATAACCTAACCCTTACCCTACGATACAAACCTGTAAGAACCTAACCCTTACCCTTAGATACAAACCTGTAATAACCCAACCCTTAGATACAAACCTGTAATAACCTAACCCTTACCCTTAGATACAAACCTGTAATAACCCAACCCTTAGATACAAACCTGTAATAACCTAACCCTAACCCTTAGATACAAACCTCTAAGAACCTAACCCTTAGATACAAACCTGTAATAACCTAACCCTTACCCTTAGATACAAACCTGTAATAACCTAACCCTAACCCTTAGATACAAACCTGTAATGACCTAACCCTTACCCTTAGATACAAACCTGTAATAACCCAACCCTTAGATACAAACCTGTAATAACCTAACCCTTAGATACAAACCTGTAATAACCTAACCCTTACCCTTAGATACAAACCTGTAATGACCTAACCCTTACCCTTAGATACAAACCTGTAATGACCTAACCCTTACCCTTAGATACAAACCTGTAATAACCCAAACCTTAGATACAAACCTGTAATAACCTAACCCTTAGATACAAACCTGTAATAACCTAACCCTTACCCTTAGATACAAACCTGTAATAACCTAACCCTTACCCTTAGATACAAACATGTAATAACCTAACCCTTACCCTTAGATACAAACCTGTAATAACCTAACCCTTAGATACAAACCTGTAATAACCTAACCCTTAGATACAAACCTGTAATAACCTAACCCTTACCCTTAGATACAAACCTGCAATAACCTAACCCTTACCCTTAGATACAAACCTGTAATATCCTAACCCTTAGATACAAACCTGTAATAACCTAACCCTTAGATACAAACCTGTAATAACCTAACCTTTAGATACAAACCTGTAATAATCTAACCCTTAGACACAAACCTGTAATAACCTAACCCTTACCCTTAGATACAAACCTGTAATAACCTAACCCTTAGATACAAACCTGTAATAACCCAACCCTTAGACACAAACCTGTAATAACCCAACCCTTAGATACAAACCTGTAATAACCTAACCCTTAGATACAAACCTGTAATAACCTTACCCTTACCCTTAGATACAAACCTGTAATAACCTAACCCTTACCCCTAGATACAAACCTGTAATAACCTAACCCTTAGATACAAACCTGTAATAACCTAACCCTTACCCTTAGATACAAACCTGTAATAACCTAACCCTTACCCCTAGATACAAACCTGTAATAACCCAACCCTTAGATACAAACCTGTAATAACCTAACCCTTAGATACAAACCTGTAATAACCTTACCCTTACCCTTAGATACAAACCTGTAATAACCTAACCCTTACCCCTAGATACAAACCTGTAATAACCTAACCCTTAGATACAAACCTGTAATAACCTAACCCTTACCCTTAGATACAAACCTGTAATAACTTAACCCTTACCCTTAGATACAAACCTGTAATAACCTAACCCTAACCCTTAGATACAAACCTGTAATATCCTAACCCTTAGATACAAACCTGTAATAACCTAACCCTTAGATACAAACCTGTAATAACTTAACCCTTACCCTTAGATACAAACCTGTAATAACTTAACCCTTACCCTTAGATACAAACCTGTAATAACTTAACCCTTACCCTTAGATACAAACCTGTAATAACCTAACCCTTAGATACAAACCTGCAATAACCTAACCCTTAGATACAAACCTGTAATAACCTAACCCTTAGATACAAACCTGTAATAACCTAACCCTTAGATACAAACCTGTAATAACCTAACCCTTAGATACAAACCTGTAATAACCTAACCCTTAGATACAAACCTGTAATAACCTAACCCTTAGATACAAACCTTTAATAACCTAACCCTTAGATACAAACCTGTAATAACATTACCCTTAGATACAAACCTGTAATAACCTAACCCTTACCCTTAGATACAAACCTGTAATAACCTAATCCTTAGATACAAACCTGTAATAACCTAACCCTAACCCTTAGATACAAACCTGTAATAACCTAACCCTTACCCTTAGATACAAACCTGTAATGATCTAACCCTTAGATACAAACCTGTAATAACCTAACCCTTAGATACAAACCTGTAAGAACCTAACCCTTACCCTTAGATACAAACCTGTAATAACCTAACCCTAACCCTTAGATACAAACCTGTAATAACCTAACCCTTAGCTACAAACCTGTAATAACCTAACCCTTACCCTTAGATACAAACATGTAATAACCTAACCCTTAGATACAAACCTGTAAGAACCTAACCCTAACCCTTAGATACAAACCTGTAAGAACCTACACCTAACCCTTAGATACAAACCTTTAATAACCTAACCCTTACCCTTAGATACAAACCTGTAATAACCTAACCCTTAGATACAAACCTGTAATAACCTAACCCTTACCCTTAGATACAAACCTGTAATAACCTAACCCTTACCCTTAGATACAAACCTCTAAGAACCTAACCCTTAGATATAAACCTGTAATAACCTAACCCTTACCCTTAGATACAAACCTGTAATAACCTAACCCTAACCCTTAGATACAAACCTGTAAGAACCTAACCCTTACCCTTAGATACAAACCTGTAATAACCTAACCCTTAGATACAAACCTGTAATAACCTAACCCTAACCCTTAGATACAAACCTGTAATAACCTAACCCTTACCCTTAGATACAAACCTGTAATAACCTAACCCTTAGATACAAACCTGTAATAACCTAACCCTTACCCTTAGATACAAACCTGTAATAACCTAACCCTTACCCTCCGATACAAACCTGTAATAACCTAACCCTTAGATACAAACCTGTAATAACCTAACCCTTAGATACAAACCTGTAATAACCTAACCCTTAGATACAAACCTGTAATAACCTAACCCTTAGATACAAACCTGTAATAACCTAACCCTTACCCTTAGATACAAACCTGTAATAACCTAACCCTTAGATACAAACCTGTAATGACCTAACCCTTACCCTTAGATACAAACCTGTAATAACCTAACCCTTACCCTTAGATACAAACCTGTAATAACCCAACCCTTAGATACAAACCTGTAATAACCTAACCCTTAGATACAAACCTGTAATAACCTAACCCTTACCCTTAGATACAAACCTGTAATAACCTAACCCTTACCCTTAGATACAAACCTGTAATAACCTAACCCTTAGATACAAACCTGTAATAACCTAACCCTAAACCTTAGATAAAAACCTGTAATAACCTAACCCTTAGATACAAACCTGTAATAACCTGACCCTTAGATACAAACCTGTAATAACCTAACCCTTAGATACAAACCTGTAATAACCTAACCCTTAGATACAAACCTGTAATAACCTAACCCTTAGATACAAACCTGTAATAATCTAACCCTTAGATACAAACCTGTAATAACCTAACCCTTACCCTTAGATACAAACCTGTAATAACCTAACCCTTAGATACAAACCTGTAATAACCCAACCCTTACCCTTAGATACAAACCTGTAATAACCCAACCCTTACCCTTAGATACAAACCTGTAATAACCTAACCCTTATCCTTAGATACAAACCTGTAATAACCTAACCCTTAGATACAAACCTGTAATAACCTAACCCTAACCCTTAGATACAAACCTGTAATAACCTAACCCTTAGATACAAACCTGTAATAACCTAACCCTTAGATACAAACCTGTAATAACCTAACCCTTAGATACAAACCTGTAATAACCTAACCCTTAGATACAAACCTGTAATAACCTAACCCTTAGATACAAACCTGTAATAACCTAACCCTTAGATACAAACCTGTAATAACCTAACCCTTAGATACAAACCTGTAATAACCTAACCCTTAGATACAAACCTGTAATAACCTAACCCTTACCCTTAGATACAAACCTGTAATGATTTAACCCTTAGATACAAACCTGTAATAACCTAACCCTTAGATACAAACCTGTAATAACCTAACCCTTAGATACAAACCTGTAATAACCTAACCCTAACCCTTAGATACAAACCTGTAATAACCTAACCCTTACCCTTAGATACAAACCTGTAATAACCTAACCCTTACCCTTAGATACAAACCTGTAATAACCTAACCCTTACCCTTAGATACAAACCTGTAAAAACCTAACCCTTAGATACAAACCTGTAATAACCTAACCCTTAGATACAAACCTGTAATAACCTAACCCTTACCCTTAGATACAAACCTGTAATGACCTAACCCTGTAATAACTTACCCTTAGATACAAACCTGTAATAACCCAACCCTTAGATACAAACCTGTAATAACCTAACCCTTAGATACAAACCTGTAATAACCTAACCCTTACCCTTAGATACAAACCTGTAATGACCTAACCCTTACCCTTAGATACAAACCTGTAATAACCCAACCCTTAGATACAAACCTGTAATAACCTAACCCTTAGATACAAACCTGTAATAACCTAACCCTTAGATACAAACCTGTAATAACCTAACCCTTACCCTTAGATACAAACCTGGAATAACCTAACCCTTACCCTTAGATACAAACCTGGAATAACCTAACCCTTACCCTTAGATACAAACCTGTAATAACCTAACCCTTAGATACAAACCTGTAATAACCTAACCCTTACCCTTAGATACAAACCTGCAATAACCTAACCCTTAGATACAAACCTGTAATATCCTAACCCTTAGATACAAACCTGTAATAACCTAACCCTTAGATACAAACCTGTAATAACCTAACCCTTAGATACAAACCTGTAATAATCTAACCCTTAGATACAAACCTGTAATAATCTAACCCTTAGATACAAACCTGTAATAACCTAACCCTTACCCTTAGATACAAACCTGTAATAACCTAACCCTTAGATACAAACCTGTAATAACCCAACCCTTAGACACAAACCTGTAATAACCCAACCCTTAGATACAAACCTGTAATAACCTAACCCTTAGATACAAACCTGTAATAACCTTACCCTTACCCTTAGATACAAACCTGTAATAACCTAACCCTTACCCCTAGATACAAACCTGTAATAACCTAACCCTTAGATACAAACCTGTAATAACCTAACCCTTACCCTTAGATACAAACCTGTAATAACTTAACCCTTACCCTTAGATACAAACCTGTAATAACCTAACCCTAACCCTTAGATACAAACCTGTAATATCCTAACCCTTAGATACAAACCTGTAATAACCTAACCCTTAGATACAAACCTGTAATAACTTAACCCTTACCCTTAGATACAAACCTGTAATAACTTAACCCTTACCCTTAGATACAAACCTGTAATAACTTAACCCTTACCCTTAGATACAAACCTGTAATAACCTAACCCTTAGATACAAACCTGCAATAACCTAACCCTTAGATACAAACCTGTAATAACCTAACCCTTAGATACAAACCTGTAATAACCTAACCCTTAGATACAAACCTGTAATAACCTAACCCTTAGATACAAACCTGTAATAACCTAACCCTTAGATACAAACCTGTAATAACCTAACCCTTAGATACAAACCTTTAATAACCTAACCCTTAGATACAAACCTGTAATAACATTACCCTTAGATACAAACCTGTAATAACCTAACCCTTACCCTTAGATACAAACCTGTAATAACCTAACCCTTAGATACAAACCTGTAATAACCTAACCCTAACCCTTAGATACAAACCTGTAATAACCTAACCCTTACCCTTAGATACAAACCTGTAATGATCTAACCCTTAGATACAAACCTGTAATAACCTAACCCTTAGATACAAACCTGTAAGAACCTAACCCTTACCCTTAGATACAAACCTGTAATAACCTAACCCTAACCCTTAGATACAAACCTGTAATAACCTAACCCTTAGCTACAAACCTGTAATAACCTAACCCTTAGATACAAACCTGTAATAACCTAACCCTTACCCTTAGATACAAACATGTAATAATCTAACCCTTAGATACAAACCTGAAAGAACCTAACCCTAACCCTTAGATACAAACCTGTAAGAACCTACACCTAACCCTTAGATACAAACCTTTAATAACCTAACCCTTACCCTTAGATACAAACCTGTAATAACCTAACCCTTAGATACAAACCTGTAATAACCTAACCCTTACCCTTAGATACAAACCTGTAATAACCTAACCCTTACCCTTAGATACAAACCTCTAAGAACCTAACCCTTAGATATAAACCTGTAATAACCTAACCCTTACCCTTAGATACAAACCTGTAATAACCTAACCCTAACCCTTAGATACAAACCTGTAAGAACCTAACCCTTACCCTTAGATACAAACCTGTAATAACCTAACCCTTAGATACAAACCTGTAATAACCTAACCCTAACCCTTAGATACAAACCTGTAATAACCTAACCCTTAGATACAAACCTGTAATAACCTAACCCTTACCCTTAGATACAAACCTGTAATAACCTAACCCTTACCCTCCGATACAAACCTGTAATAACCTAACCCTTAGATACAAACCTGTAATAACCTAACCCTTAGATACAAACCTGTAATAACCTAACCCTTAGATACAAACCTGTAATAACCTAACCCTTAGATACAAACCTGTAATAACCTAACCCTTAGATACAAACCTGTAATAACCTAACCCTTACCCTTAGATACAAACCTGTAATGACCTAACCCTTACCCTTAGATACAAACCTGTAATAACCTAACCCTTACCCTTAGATACAAACCTGTAATAACCCAACCCTTAGATACAAACCTGTAATAACCTAACCCTTAGATACAAACCTGTAATAACCTAACCCTTACCCTTAGATACAAACCTGTAATAACCTAACCCTTACCCTTAGATACAAACCTGTAATAACCTAACCCTTATATACAAACCTGTAATAACCTAACCCTAAACCTTAGATAAAAACCTGTAATAACCTAACCCTTAGATACAAACCTGTAATAACCTAACCCTTAGATACAAACCTGTAATAACCTAACCCTTAGATACAAACCTGTAATAACCTAACCCTTAGATACAAACCTGTAATAACCTAACCCTTAGATACAAACCTGTAATAACCTAACCCTTAGATACAAACCTGTAATAATCTAACCCTTAGATACAAACCTGTAATAACCTAACCCTTACCCTTAGATACAAACCTGTAATAACCTAACCCTTAGATACAAACCTGTAATAACCCAACCCTTACCCTTAGATACAAACCTGTAATAACCTAACCCTTAGATACAAACCTGTAATAACCTAACCCTTATCCTTAGATACAAACCTGTAATAACCTAACCCTTAGATACAAACCTGTAATAACCTAACCCTTAGATACAAACCTGTAATAACCTAACCCTTAGATACAAACCTGTAATAACCTAACCCTTAGATACAAACCTGTAATAACCTAACCCTTAGATACAAACCTGTAATAACCTAACCCTTAGATACAAACCTGTAATAACCTAACCCTTAGATACAAACCTGTAATAACCTAACCCTTAGATACAAACCTGTAATAACCTAACCCTTAGATACAAACCTGTAATAACCTAACCCTTAGATACAAACCTGTAATAACCTAAACCTTAGATACAAACCTGTAATAACCTAACCCTTACCCTTAGATACAAACCTGTAATGATCTAACCCTTAGATACAAACCTGTAATAACCTAACCCTTAGATACAAACCTGTAATAACCTAACCCTAACCCTTAGATACAAACCTGTAATAACCTAACCCTTACCCTTAGATACAAACCTGTAATGACCTAACCCTTAGATACAAACCTGTAATGATCTAACCCTTAGATACAAACCTGTAATGACCTAACCCTTAGATACAAACCTGTAATAACCTAACCCTAACCCTTAGATACAAACCTGTAATAACCTAACCCTTACCCTTAGATACAAACCTGTAATAACCTAACCCTTAGATACAAACCTGTAATGATCTAACCCTTAGATACAAACCTGTAATAACCTAACCCTTATCCTTAGATACAAACCTGTAATAACCTAACCCTTAGATACAAACCTGTAATAACCTAACCCTAACCCTTAGATACAAACCTGTAATAACCTAACCCTTACCCTTAGATACAAACCTGTAATAACCTAACCCTTAGATATAAACCTGTAATAACCTAACCCTTAGATACAAACCTGTAATAACCTAACCCTTAGATACAAACCTGTAATAACCTAACCCTTAGATAAAAACCTGTAATAACCTAACCCTTAGATAAAAACCTGTAATAACCTAACCCTTAGATACAAACCTGTAATAACCTAACCCTTAGATACAAACCTGTAATAACCTAACCCTTAGATACAAACCTGTAATAACCTAACCCTTAGATACAAACCTGTAATAACCTAACCCTTAGATACAAACCTGTAATAACCTAACCCTTACCCTTAGATACAAACCTGTAATAACCTAACCCTTAGATACAAACCTGTAATAACCTAACCCTTACCCTTAGATACAAACCTGTAATAACCTAACCCTTAGATACAAACCTGTAATAACCTAACCCTTACCCTTAGATACAAACCTGTAATAACCTAACCCTTAGATATAAACCTGTAATAACCTAACCCTTAGATACAAACCTGTAATAACCTAACCCTTAGATACAAACCTGTAATAACCTAACCCTTAGATAAAAACCTGTAATAACCTAACCCTTAGATAAAAACCTGTAATAACCTAACCCTTAGATACAAACCTGTAATAACCTAACCCTTAGATACAAACCTGTAATAACCTAACCCTTAGATACAAACCTGTAATAACCTAACCCTTAGATACAAACCTGTAATAACCTAACCCTTAGATACAAACCTGTAATAACCTAACCCTTAGATACAAACCTGTAATAACCTAACCCTTAGATACAAACCTGTAATAACCTAACCCTTAGATACAAACCTGTAATAACCTAACCCTTAGATACAAACCTGTAATAACCTAAACCTTAGATACAAACCTGTAATAACCTAACCCTTAGATACAAACCTGTAATAACCTAACCCTTAGATACAAACCTGTAATAACCTAACCCTTAGATACAAACCTGTAATAACCCAACCCTTAGATACAAACCTGTAATAACCTAACCCTTCCCCTTAGATACAAACCTGTAATAACCTAACCCTTACCCTTAGATACAAACCTGTAATAACCTAACCCTAACCCTTAGATACAAACCTGTAATAACCTAACCCTTACCCTTAGATACAAACCTGTAATAACCTAACCCTTACCCTTAGATACAAACCTGTAATAACCTAACCCTTACCCTTAGATACAAACCTGTAATAACCTAACCCTAACCCTTAGATACAAACCTGTAATAACCTAACCCTTAGATACAAACCTGTAATAACCTAACCCTAACCCTTAGATACAAACCTGTAATAATCTAACCCTTAGATACAAACCTGTAATAACCTAACCCTTAGATACAAACCTGTAATAACCTAACCCTTAGATACAAACCTGTAATTACCTAACCCTTAGATACAAACCTGTAATAACCTAACCCTAACCCTTAGATACAAACCTGTAATAACCTAACCCTTACCCTTAGATACAAACCTGTAATTACCTAACCCTAACCCTTAGATACAAACCTGTACGTTTGTGAAATGATTGGTGTTTTTTAACACTGAGTGAAGGTTGAAGGTTTTGAGTTGAGAGAAGGTGGGCTTGTTCAAAACACAGACACTAAAGGAGTCCGCCTTGTACCATCTTCCTGTCCTTTTCTAGGCTAAACCCCAGAACATGTCTCTCTCGTTCTGCCTCTCAATTGCAAGTTACTCCAGTTAAGACCAGAACAAAGCATGTAGTGTTTGTCAAATAGCAGGGCCTTTGTTCACAGGCTTTGAGGGTAATTGGGTGTTGAGCCCTGGAGTGAGGATCCATAAAGGATGTATACAGACAGTAGTAGAAACACACCGCCTGACTCCCTTTAGAAAACACACACTTAAAGCAGAGAGAGAAGGGAGTGTGTGTGTGTACCGTGATGTCCTCTCACAACACACCATCTCTCCAGTCCCCATAGGTTCTGGAAAAAAGCCTACGATTCCACACAAACACACACACACGCATCCGTGCTCTCATATGGGCACACACACACACAATCTGAGTTAAATGAAGGAGCCCCCCCTGACTGAACCATGTGTTTTTGGATCCCATATGCTTTGACAGAACGTGTGTGTGATGGTTGGGGTGGGGGGGTCGTTGTCGGAGCCTTGCTGAGCTGTAAATGAAACAACAGGAGGAGAAAGATATCTGTTAATCACACTGCTATGAATCTAGAAATATAGGCTATATATATATATATATATATATATATATATATATATATATATATATATATATATACACACACACACACACACACACACACACACACACACACACACACACACAGTTGAAGTCGGAAGTTTACATACACTTAGGTTGAAGTCATTCGAACTTGTTTTTCAACCACTCCACAAATATCTTGTTAACAAACTATAGTTTTGTCAAGTTGGTTAGGACATCTACTTTGTTCATGACACAAGTCATTTTCCAACAATTGTTAACAGACAGATTATTTCACTTATAATTCACTGTATCACAATTCCAGTGGGTCAGAAGTTTACATACACTAAGTTGACTGTGCCTTTAAACAGCTTGGAAAATTCCAGAAAATGATGTCATGGCTATAGAAGCTTCTGATAGGCTAATTAACATCATTTGAGTCAATTGGAGGTGTACCTGTGGATGTATTTCAAGGCCTACCTTCAAACTCAGTGCCTCTGCTTGACCTCACGGGAAAATCCAAAGAAATCAGCCAAGACCTCAGAAAAAACATTGTAGACCTCCACAAGTCTGGTTCATCCCTGGGAGCAATTTTTATTTGTATTATTTATTTATATATATATAGTACCAGTCAAAAGTTTGGACACACCTACTCCTTCAAGGGTTTTTCTTCATTTGTACTATTTTCTACATTATAAGATGTCAAAACTATGAAATAACCCCATATGATCATGGAGTAACCAAAAAAAGTGTTTGATTCTTCAAAGTAGCCACCCTTTGCCTTGACAGCTTTGCACACTATTGGCATTCTCTCAACCAGCTTCATGAGGTAGTCATCTGGAATGCATTTCAATTAGCAGGTGTGCTTTGTTAAAAGTTAATTTGTGGATTTTCCTTTCTTTCATGTGTTTGAGCCAATCAGTTGTGTTGTGACAAGGTAGGGGTGGTATACAGAAAATACCCCTATTTGGTTGATGACCAAGTCCATATTATGGCAAGAACAGTTCAATAAGCAAAGAGAAACGACAGTCCATCATCACTTTAAGTAATGAAGGTCAATCAATCCTGAAAATTCCAAGAACTTTTAAAGTTTATTCAGGTGCCGTCGCAAATACCATCAAGCACTATGATGAAACTGGCTCTCATGATGACCGCCACAGGAATGGAAGACCCAGAGTTATCTCTGCTGCAGAGGATAAGTTCATTAGTTACCAGCCTCAGAAATTGCATCACAATATCAGCTGTTCAGAGGAGACTGAGTGAATCAGTTCTTCATGGTCAAAATGCTGCAAAGGAACCACTACTAAAGGACACCAATAACAAGAAGAGACTTGCATGGGCCAAGAAACACAAGCAATGGAAATTATACCACTATCCTTTGGTCTGATGAGTCCAAATTTGCGATTTTTTTTGTTCCAACCGCTGTGTCTTTGTGAGATGCAGAGTAGGTGAATGGATGATCTCTGCATGTGTGGTTCCCACCACGAAGCATGGAGGAGGAGGTGTGATGTTGTGGGGGTGGTTTGCACTTAGTCCTGCTATCATTTGGTTTTTCAACAAGACAATGACCCAACACACCTCCAGGCTGTGTAAGGGCTAATTGACCAAGAAGAAGAGTGATGGAGTGCTGCATCAGATGACCTGGCCTCCACAATCACCTGATCTCAACCCAATTGAGATGGTTTGGGATGATTTGGACTGCAGAGTGAAGGAAAAGCAGCCAACAAATGCTCAGCATATGTGGGAACTCCTTCAAGACTGTTGGAAAAGCATTCCAGGTGATGCTGGTCGAGAGAATGCCAACGGTGTGCAAAGGGCGGCTACATTGAAGAATCTCAAATATAAAATATGTTTTGATTTGTTGAACACTTTTTTGGTTACTACATGATTCCATATGTGTTATGTCATAATAAAAATAAAGAAAACCCTTGAATGAGGGGGAAAGGGGAAGTTGTACAACTGAATGCATTCAACTGAAATGTGTCTTCCGCATTTCACCCAATCCCTCTGAATCAGAGAGGTGGGGAGGGGGGCTGCCTTAATCGACATCCACGTTTTTGGGGGGCGAAAAATATCTGAGAAGCAGAAATGGATGGTCAACTCAATTTCTGTGGTACTTTATGACATCATTAATGTGATGTTTTAAAAGTATTCGACCATAGAATATAAAGGGTAAATGTCTGGTTATCTGGTTTTAAATGTTCTGATCTTCTTCTCTGCTCTTCCTGTTCTTGGTCAGGGGGAACCAATCACATTCTGCGAGGAGAGTTTTGTGGCTCACCGCTCCAGCACCATGAAACACTTCCTGGAGATGGCTGTCAACCTGCAGCTCTTCAAACAGGTAACACTGCTGTGTGTGTGTGTGTGTGTGTGTGTGTGTGTGTGTGTGTGTGTGTGCTTGTGCGCACGCGCTGCCCACTTTTCCAGAACCATGAGAAAATTCCTTCCTAATAACTGTAAACTAACAGGAGTTATTTAAGCCTTTGATTAAACTGAAAGCTCTTTCTATCCTCTCTTTTCTTCAAACCAACAACCGCAGACAAAAATGCACCCAGGATATCTTCACTCCTTGATTAGGAAACATAAACTATTAATATATATACATTCAAAGCCCACACAGTCCTATAAAGTTCCCTTTTCACCCCGCCACAGTTCGACTGTTCCTCCCCAGCCCTCATAAGTTGTTGTTGATTTATCCATGAGAGGGAGCAGAGAGCTTCTTAATCAGCTCTTTGTTTCGGCCTCTCTCTCTCTCTCTCTCTCTCTCTCTCTCTCTCTCTGTCTCTCTCTCTCTCTCTCTCTCTCTCTCTGTGTCTCTCTCTGTGTCTCTCTCTGTCTCTGCCCGTCGTCCATAACTTACCCAGGCAGCACAGAATGCAACCCACCAACAGTTCAAGGACAGCCCCCCTCCCTCCCTCCCTCCCTCCCTCCCTCCCTCCCTCCCTCCCTCCCTCCCTCCCTCCCTCCCTCCCTCCCTCCCTCCCTCCCTCCCTCCCTCCCTCCCTCCCTCCCTCCCTCCCTCCCTCCCTCTATGCTCCTGTCTGTGTGGTAGCGTAGGGATGGGATGTGGCGGTTATCTCTCCTCCTCTGTAGCGTGGTGATGGAGTCACTTATCTCTTCTCTTCCTGTTAAAGTCCTGTTCTCCTATTAAAGTGAGAGAGGCCAGTGGTCCGTTCGACTGCTCCGGCCGTGACCCACATCCGTTCACAGATGCATTCGCGCACACACACACACACACACACACACACACACACACACACACACACACACACACACACACACACACACACACACACACACACACACACACACCATCCCTGGTCTGTTTAGTACAGAACAGTGGAGGAGAGCTGCTAAGAGAATGTGGGGGAAAGTCTGTCAACGATAACATGCTTTCTGTCTTCACTATTATTCTACAATGTAGCAAAAAAAAATAAGAAAAACCCTTGAATTAGTAGGTGTGTGAACTTTTGACTGGTACTGTCATTTGAATATATCAATAATTTCAACCCAGTTTAACCTGATTGAGATTCACGGCCATAAATACTATCTTCTGTCCAGTTCATCATTTTACACATCTCTTTTGAAATGTTGTTCTGCAAAAACAAACAAACAAACAAAGCCCTATAAACCAGAGACAGCAGTGTAGAGAGAGACGCTGTGGGCCCGGTGTCCATGCTGTGGGCCCGGTGTCCTTGCTGTGGACCCGGTGTCCTTGGTGTGGGCCCGGTGTCCATGCTGTGGGCCCGGTGTCCATGCTGTGGGCCCGGTGTCCATGCTGTGGGCCCGGTGTCCATGCTGTGGGCCCGGTGTCCTTGCTGTGGACCCGGTGTCCTTGGTGTGGGCCCGGTGTCCATGCTGTGGACCCGGTGTCCATGCTGTGGGCCCGGTGTCCATGCTGTGGGCCCGGTATCCTTGGTCCTTGCTATTGTTGAGCCGTGTCTAATTACTGGACACAATAACTGGGGGTAATTAAATGCAGAAAACACATTTCAGTTGAATGCATTCAGTTGTACAACTGACTAGGTATCCCCCTTTCCCTAATTCGATAGTGGAGGGAGTAGAAGAGGGGGGGGGTTTAAGTGGGGCTTTGGTTAGGTGCTGATTTGGGTTGAGATAAGTGTGTCTTTGGTTTGGTGATGATGTGTGCTAATTGGGGCAGGCTCAGGGAGCAGCTAGCTACCATGCGGTGGTTGAAACCTGCAGTGTCATTTCTCATTAGCAGGATTATAACGAGTTGGTCAGGGCTACAGGAGAGAAGAGGAGACCCTTACACTAGGTAGTTAGTTAGCCGAGCGCTCCACTGAGAGATATGCCCAATCCCTGACAAGATACAGGCAGACTGCTAATTGTACCCACAGCGGGCTGGGTCGACACAGCTCTAAAACCAACATGTTAATCTATTTAACCCTTATTCCACCAGAGGCCATATGCATCAAGTGTATCTGATTTAGGATCTGATTCGGGATCACTTTTGCCTTTTTTAGATCACAATAATCTTTCAGATCATAGAACACTTTCTGGTTTACAGAAACGACCCAGGCCTGGTCAGGTCTCCTCCCAGCCCTGCTGGGTTGAGCTGGTGTGTTCATTTCAGCTAGGCAATGACCCAGGATCAGTTCTTATCCTGTGCCTGTGATGTTTTTAGGACTTTATTGAATAAATGAATACAATGTATTTACATTCTTTAGTTTTTTTGGGGGGGAGGGGTTGTTAAATCTTGTAGTATGTTTTATTATAGAAATGCTGGTCTATTTACTCAACGTTTTTTGCTCAGAGGTCTGTGTCTGTGTGTGTGGGGGGGGGGGGGGGCGTGTAATGTCTGACCTTATAATGAACATGTTTATGGGAAGTGTTTTATAAACTCCATGTGACAGGAAATGAAGGTTCCTGGTGCATCAGACACCAGGTTGCAACCCAAATGGCACCCTATTCCCTAAGTAGTGCACTACTTTAGACCAGGATCCTGGTTAATAGTTCAGTATTTAGGGATTAGGGTGCCATTTGGGATGCTGAAATGCCTCACCATGCAGTCTCCCAGCCAAACCAACCTTTAGCAGGCAGCAAACTGCCCTAATCCCCACAACCTGCTCCACATTACCCCTCCTCATTTCACCATGAGACATGTCTGGAACAGGTAGGATTAAACACACTTGCCCAGTCGAGTGTGTTCTTTCCCCTGTCGTTCAGCCTCGCTCCATACCTCCTTTTCTTACTCTCTCTCCCTCCACCCCTCCCTCCCTCTCTCTCCACCCCTCTCTCTCTCTCTCTCTCCCTCTCTCTCCCTCCCTCTCTCTCCCTCCACCCCTCCCTCCCTCCCTCTCTCCACCCCTCTCTCTCTCTCCACCCCCTCTCTCTCTCTCTCTCCACCCCCCTCTCTCTCTCCACCCCTCTCTCTCTCTACCCCTCTCTCTCTCTCTCTCTCTCTCTCTCTCTCTGTCTCTCTCTCTCTCTCCACCTCTCTCGCTCTCTCTCTCTCTCCACTTCCACCCCTCTCTCTCTCTCCACCTCCACCCCTCTCTCTCTCTCCCACCTCCACCCCTCTCTCTCTCCACCTCCACCCCCTCTCTCTCTCCCTCCACCCCTCTCTCTCTCCCTCCACCCCTCCCTCTCTCTCTCCACCCCTCTTTCTCTCTCTCTCTCCCTCCACCACTCACCCCCCTCTGCCTCCACCTTCTCTCCCTCAACCCTCTCTTTCCCTCACCCCCCTCTTGCCCTCCCCCCTCCCCCGCTTTCCCTCCCCATCCCTCTCTTTCTCTCCCCCTCCCTCTTTTTCCCTCCCTCTTCCCCTTCCCCTTCTCTCCCTCCTCCCCACCCTCTCTCCCTACCCCCTCTCTCTTCCTCACCCCTCTTTCTTTCCCTCCCCCTCTCTTCCTCACCCCTCTTTCTTTCCCTCCCGCTCTCTCCCTCCCCATCTGCCTCCACCTTCTCTCCCACACCCCCTTTCCCTCCCATCCCCCTCTCTCCCTCCCTCCCATCCCTCTCTCCCCCTCTCCCTCACCCCTCTTTCCCTCCTCCCTCCCCCTCTTTCCCTCCCTCCCTCCCTCCCCCTCTTTCCCTCTCTCCCCCTCCCTCTCTCACCGCCCCCTCTCTCCCTCTCTCTCCCCCTCACACTCCCTCCCTCCTCACCCTCCCTCTCTCCCACCCCTCTCACTCCCACCTCTCTGCCTCCCCCTCCCTCTCTTCCACCCCTCTCACTCCCCCCTCTCTGCCTCCCCTTCCCTCTCTCCCACCCCTCTCACTCCCCCTCTCTGCCTCCATCTTCTTTCCCTCCCCCTCTCTCTTCCCCTCCCCCTTTCCTCTCTATTTCTTTTCCCTCTCTCTTTCCCTTCCCTGTCTCTCTCCCTCCTCCCTCCCTTTGTTTTCCCTCCCTCCCTCTCTACCTCGGGTCTGTAATGCTGTGTTGTAATTTATGTTGCAGTTTATTGACGGCCGTCTGGCCAAGCTGAATACGGGAAGGGGCTTCACTGACCTGTTCGAGGAGGAGATCACTGAGGGAGGTTTCTGTGGAAGTGAGTGGCACTTCACTACATTACACCAATACCCCAAACTACTACACTACACTACACTACACTCCACCACTACACTACACTACACTACACCATTATACTACACCACTACACTACACTCCAACACTACTCTACTACACCACTACACTATTACACCAATACACTACAGCGCTACTACACCACTACACAACTACTACACCACTACACTATTACATCATTACACTCCACCACTACACTACACCCCAACGCTACTCTACTACACCACTACACTACGCCACTACACTACTACACCACGACACTGCACCACGACACTGCACCACGACACTGCACCACGACACTATAACACCACTACACTATAACACCACTACACTATTACACCACTACACTACTACACTACACCACTACTACACCACTACACTACACTACTACACTACTGCACCACTACACTACACTACTACTACACCACTACACTACACTGCTACACCACACCAATATACTACACCACTACACTACCACACCATACCAGTATACTACACTGCTACACCACTACAGTACACCACTACTACACCACTACACTACACTACTGCACCACTACACTATACTACTACTACTACACCACTACACGACACTGCTACACCACACCAGTATACTACACTGCTACACCACTACACTACACCACTACTACACCACTACACTACACTACTACACCACTACACTACTACACCACTATACTACACTACTACACCACCACACTACACTACTACACTGCACTACACCATTACATTACACTACACTAAACCACTACTACACAACACCACTACACCACTACACTACTACACCACTACACTACACTAAACCACTACTACACTACATCACAACGCTACACCACTACACTACTACACCAGTATACTACACTACACTACTACTACACTACACCACTACACCACACCACTACACTACACCACAACGCTATACCACTACACTACTACTACATAATTACACTACACCGCACCGCTGCACCACTACACTACTACTACACCACTACTCTACACCACAACGTACACTACTACACCACTACACTACACTAAACCACTACTACACAACACCACACCACTACACTACTACTAGACTACTACTACACTACACCACAACGCTACACCACTACACTACTACACCACACCAGTATACTACACTACACCACTACACTACCACGACACCACTACTACACAACACCACTACACTACTACTACACTACACCATAACGCTACACCCCTACATGACACCACCACACTACACTACTACACCACGGCTACACCACTACACTACACCACTACTACACTACTACACCACTACACTACACCACTACACTGCACTACTACACCACTACACTGCACTACTACACCACTACACTACACCACTATGCTACACCAACACACCACTATGCTACACCACTACTCTACACCACTATGATACAACACCACACTACACCACTACACCACTACACTACACTACACCACTACTAAACCGCTACACTACACCAGCACACTGCTACACCACTTCACTACGCTACACCACTACACTACACCACTACACTACTACACCAGTATACTACACTACACTACACCACTACACCACACCACTACACTACACCACAACGCTATACCACTACACTACTACTACATAATTACACTACACCGCACCGCTGCACCACTACACTACTACTACACCACTACTCTACACCACAACGTACACTACTACACCACTACACTACACTAAACCACTACTACACAACACCACACCACTACACTACTACTAGACTACTACTACACTACACCACAACGCTACACCACTACACTACTACACCACACCAGTATACTACACTACACCACTACACTACCACGACACCACTACTACACAACACCACTACACTACCACTACACTACACCATAACGCTACACCCCTACATGACACCACCACACTACACTACTACACCACGGCTACACCACTACACTACACCACTACTACACTACTACACCACTACACTACACCACTACACTGCACTACTACACCACTACACTGCACTACTACACCACTACACTACACCACTATGCTACACCAACACACCACTATGCTACACCACTACTCTACACCACTATGATACAACACCACACTACACCACTACACCACACCACTACACTACACCACTACACTACACCACTACTAAACCGCTACACTACACCAGCACACTGCTACACCACTTCACTACGCTACACCACTACACTACACCACTACTACACTGCAACACTACTATACCACTTCACCAATACACTACACCATTACACCACTACACTACGCCACCACACCACTACTACACTACACCACTACTGCACCACTACACGACACCACTACGCTACACTACACCACTACTACACCACTACACCACACCAGTATACTACACTACTACACTACACTACTACACCACTACACTACACCATTACACCACTACACAACACCACTACACTACACTACACCACTACTACACTGAACCACTACACTACTACTACACTACACCACTACACTACACCACTACTACACTGCACCACAACTACACAACTACTACACTACTACACCACTACACCTCTACTACACTACTACACCGCTACACTACACTGCTACACCACCACTACTGCACTACACCACCACACTACAACACTACACCACTACACTACTACACTACACCACCACTTCACCACTACACTGCACCACTACACTATAACACCACTACACCACTACACTACACCACTACTACACCACTACACTACACCACTACTACACCACTACACTACACTACACCACTACACTACACCACTACTACACCACTACACTACACTACACTACTACTACACTACACCACTACACTACACTACACCACTACTACACCACTACACTACACCATTGCACCACTATACTACACCACTATTCTACACCACTACACTACACCACTACTACACCACTACTCTACACCATTGCACCACTACACTACACCACACTACACCTCTGCACCATTGCACCACTATACTACACCACTATGCTACACCACTACACTACACTACACTACACTACACTACACCACTACACTACACCATTGCACCACTATACTACACCACTATTCTACACCACTACACTACACTACACCACTACTACACCACACTACACCTCTGCACCATTGCACCACTATACTACAACACTATGCTACACCACTACACTACACCACTACACTACACCATTGCACCACTATACTACACCACTATTCTACACCACTACACTACACTACACTACACCACTACTACACCACTACTCTACACCATTGCACCACGACACTACACCACACTACACCTCTGCACCATTGCACCACTATACTACACCACTATGCTACACCACTACACTACACCAGTCCCATAAAATTCAAGTTATCAGCGTGTCTCACCACAATCACTTTCACATCTCCGTGTCTTTCATTATGTGTGCCTTTGATGTCTTGCAGGTAATTCCAAGTCTTATCAACAGTGGGTGCACACCGTCAAGGTATACAAAGATGATATGCAATTAAAATGAATTGAGTGTATTTTAGTTTAGTCTCTCTCTCTGTCTAGTAAACAAAGCCAACTGAAGATGCTAAGAATGTGTTTTCTGTGTGGAGAGATTTGATACATAGAGAAAACACACTGTCCGTACACAACGGCTTATGTTTGTATGGAAATTCAGATTTCTGTTGGGTAGTGTGGTGGATGGAACTCCTGTGTGTGTTTTTGTGTGCTTGTGTTTGTTTGTGTGTGTGTGTGTGTTTGCGCACGCGTTTGTGCGTGTGTGTGCGTGTGTGTGTGTGTGTGTGTGTGTGTGTGTGTGTGTGTGTGTGTGTGCGCGCGCACCGGTAAATGACAATTATGTGGTGTGTGTGTGTGTGTGTCGGTAAATGACAATGATGTGTTGGTTGTGTGTTGCAGAGAGGCGGAGCGCTGATCAACACTGCGGTGACCAAGGCAAGTCCAGCTGTGGAGACGGCCTATAGAAGGCTGGATCTACCATACAGTCCCTGTCAGACCTCGTCTGATATGTTCAAATACTGGAGCTGCTCTTGATTTAGTTTGGAACCACTGGAATAGTCCCAAAAGTGCAAATCAAGCACACCTCAAATACTTTCATATGGGACAGATATAACATGTATTTGTCTCATGTCTAGTCCTAACCCTAAAACGTGTATAAGGTCATAGAGGTTTTCACTCTGAATATCTGATGGGTGGAGTACTGGGATGCTAGTAGATACTGAAAGGTAGAGTACTGGGATGCTGGTAGATTCTGAAAGGTAGAGTACTGGGATGCTGGTAGATTCTGAAAGGTAGAGTACTGGGATGCTAGTAGATACTGAATGGTAGAGTACTGGGATGCTGGTAGATTCTGAATGGTAGAGTACTGGGATGCTGGTAGATACTGAAAGGTAGAGTACTGGGATGCTGGTAGATACTGAAAGGTAGAGTACTGGGATGCTGGTAGATACTGAAAGGTAGAGTACTGGGATGCTGGTAGATTCTGAAAGGTAGAGTACTGGGATGCTGGTAGATTCTGAATGGTAGAGTACTGGGATGCTGGTAGATACTGAAAGGTAGAGTACTGGGATGCTGGTAGATACTGAAAGGTAGAGTACTGGGATGCTGGTAGATACTGAAAGGTAGAGTACTGGGATGCTGGTAGATACTGAAAGGTAGAGTACTGGGATGCTGGTAGATTCTGAATGGTAGAGTACTGGGATGCTGGTAGATTCTGAAAGGTAGAGTACTGGGATGCTGGTAGATTCTGAATGGTAGAGTACTGGGATGCAGGTAGATTTTGAAAGGTAGAGTACTGGGATGCTGGTAGATACTGAAAGGTAGAGTACTGGGATGCTGGTAGATTCTGAAAGGTAGAGTACTGAGATGCTGGTAGATTCTGAAAGGTAGAGTACTGGGATGCTGGTAGATTCTGAAAGGTAGAGTACTGGGATGCTGGTAGATTCTGAAAGGTAGAGTACTGGGATGCTGGTAGATACTGAATGGTAGAGTACTGGGATGCTAGTAGATACTGAAAGGTAGAGTACTGGGATGCTGGTAGATTCTGAATGGTAGAGTACTGGGATGCTGGTAGATTCTGAATGGTAGAGTACTGGGATGCTGGTAGATTTTGAAAGGTAGAGTACTGGGATGCTGGTAGATTCTGAAAGGTAGAGTACTGGGATGCTGGTAGATTCTGAATGGTAGAGTACTGGGATGCTGGTAGATACTGAAAGGTAGAGTACTGGGATGCTGGTAGATTCTGAATGGTAGAGTACTGGGATGCTGGTAGATTCTGAATGGTAGAGTACTGGGATGCTGGTAGATTCTGAAAGGTAGAGTACTGGGATGCTGGTAGATTTTGAAAGGTAGAGTACTGGGATGCTGGTAGATTCTGAAAGGTAGAGTACTGGGATGCCGGTAGATTCTGAAAGGTAGAGTACTGGGATGCTGGTAGATTTTGAAAGGTAGAGTACTGGGATGCTGGTAGATTCTGAAAGGTAGAGTACTGGGATGCAGGTAGATTCTGAATGGTAGAGTACTGGGATGCTGGTAGATACTGAAAGGTAGAGTACTGGGATGCTGGTAGATTCTGAAAGGTAGAGTACTGGGATGCTGGTAGATACTGAATGGTAGAGTACTGGGATGCTGGTAGATACTGAAAGGTAGAGTACTGGGATGCTGGTAGATACTGAAAGGTAGAGTACTGGGATGCTGGTAGATTCTGAAAGGTAGAGTACTGGGATGCTGGTAGATACTGAATGGTAGAGTACTGGGATGCTGGTAGATACTGAAAGGTAGAGTACTGGGATGCTGGTAGATACTGAATGGTAGAGTACTGGGATGCTGGTAGATACTGAAAGGTAGAGTACTGGGATGCTGGTAGATACTGAAAGGTAGAGTACTGGGATGCTGGTAGATTCTGAAAGGTAGAGTACTGGGATGCTGGTAGATTCTGAAAGGTAGAGTACTGGGATGCTGGTAGATACTGAATGGTAGAGTACTGGGATGCTGGTAGATACTGAAAGGTAGAGTACTGGGATGCTGGTAGATTCTGAAAGGTAGAGTACTGGGATGCTGGTAGATTCTGAATGGTAGAGTACTGGGATGCTGGTAGATTCTGAAAGGTAGAGTACTGGGATGCCGGTAGATTCTGAAAGGTAGAGTACTGGGATGCTGGTAGATTTTGAAAGGTAGAGTACTGGGATGCTGGTAGATTCTGAATATCTGAAAGGTAGAGTACTGGGATGCTGGTAGATTCTGAAAGGTAGAGTACTGGGATGCTGGTAGATTCTGAAAGGTAGAGTACTGGGATGCTGGTAGATTCTGAATGGTAGAGTACTGGGATGCTGGTAGATTCTGAAAGGTAGAGTACTGGGATGCTGGTAGATTCTGAATGGTAGAGTACTGGGATGCTGGTAGATACTGAAAGGTAGAGTACTGGGATGCTGGTAGATTCTGAATGGTAGAGTACTGGGATGCTGGTAGATTCTGAATGGTAGAGTACTGGGATGCTGGTAGATTCTGAATGGTAGAGTACTGGGATGCTGGTAGATTCTGAATGGTTGAGTACTGGGATGCTGGTAGATTCTGAATGGTAGAGTACTGGGATGCTGGTAGATTCTGAATGGTAGAGTACTGGGATGCTGGTAGATACTGAAAGGTAGAGTACTGGGATGCTGGTAGATTCTGAATGGTTGAGTACTGGGATGCTGGTAGATTCTGAATGGTTGAGTACTGGGATGCTGGTAGATTCTGAATGGTTGAGTACTGGGATGCTGGTAGATTCTGAATGGTTGAGTACTGGGATGCTGGTAGATACTGAAAGGTAGAGTACTGGGATGCTGGTAGATTCTGAAAGGTAGAGTACTGGGATGCTGGTAGATACTGAATGGTTGAGTACTGGGATGCTGGTAGATTCTGAATGGTTGAGTACTGGGATGCTAGTAGATTCTGAATATCTGAAAGGTAGAGTACTGGGATGCTGGTAGATGTCATTGTTCTACTAGGACTGTTCTAGTATTGGTAGATGTACAAAACCAGTCAAATGTTTGGATACACCTACTCATTCCGGGATTTTTTCTTTGTTTTCACCATTTTCTACATTGTAGAATAATAGTGAAGACATCAACTATGAAATAACACACATGGAATCATGTTGTAACCAAAAAAGTCTTAAACAAATCAAAATATTTTGGAGATTCTTCAAAGTAGCCACCCTTTGCCTTGATGACAGGTTTGCACACTCTTGGCATTCTCTCAACCAGCTTCATTCACCTGGAATGCATTTCAATTCACATCTGTGCCTTGTTTAAAGTTAATTTGTGGAATTTCTTTCCTTCTTACAGGAGATAGCCCTATTTGGTAAAAGACCAAGTCCATATTATAGCAAGAACAGCTTTAATAAGCAAAGAGAAACAACAGTCCATCATTACTTTAAGATATGAAGGTCAGTCAATCAGGAAAATGTCAGGAATTTGAAAGTTTCTTCAAGTGCAGTCGCAAAAACAATCAAGCACTATGATGACACTGGCTCTCATGAGGACCGCCACAGGAAAGGAAGACCCAGAGTTATCTCTGCTGCAGAGGATAAGTTCATTAGAGTTACCAGCCTCAGAAATTGCAGCCCAAATAAATGCTTCACAGAGTTCAAGTAACAGATACATCTCAATAACAACTGTTCAGAGGAGACTGCGTGAATCAGGCCTTCATGGTCAAACTGCTGCAAAGAAACCACTACTAAAGGACACCAATAATAAGAAGAGATTTGCTTGGGTCACGAAACACAAGCAATCGACATTGGAGTGGTGGAAATCTGTCCTTTGGTCTGTGAGTCCAAATGTGAGATTTTTGGCTCCAACCGCCATGTCTTTATTAGACGCAGAGTGAGTGAACGGATGATCTCTGCATGTGTGGTTCCCACCGTGAAGCATGGAGGAGGAGGTGTGATGTTGTGGGGGTGCTTTGCTGGTGACACCGTCAGTGATTTATTTAGAATTCAAGGCACACTTCACCAGCATCGCTACCACAGCATCCTGCAGCGATACACCACCCCATCTGGTTTGCGCTTAGTGGGACTATAATTTGTTTTTCAACAGGACAATGACCCAACATACCTCCAGGCTGTGTAAGTGCTATTTGACCAAGAAGGAGAGTGATGTTGTGCTGCATCAGATGACCTGGCCTCCACAATCACCTGACCTCAACCCAATTGAGATGGTTTGGGATGAGTTGGACCACAGAATGAAGGAAAAGCAGCCAACAAGTGCTCAGCATATGTGAGAACTCCTTCAAGATTGTTGGAAAAGCATTCCAGGCGATGCTGATTGAGAGAATGCCAAGAGTGTGCAAAGCTGTCAATGCAAAGGGAGGGTGTGTGTGTGTGTGTGTGTGTGTGTGTGTGTGTGTGTGTGTGTGTGTGTGTGTGTGTGTGTGTGTGTGCCGGTAAATGACAATGATGTGTTGGTTGTGTGTTGCAGAGAGGCGGAGCGCTGATCAACACTGCGGTGACCAAGGCAAGTCCAGCTGTGGAGACGGCCTATAGAAGGCTGGATCTACCATACAGTCCCTGTCAGACCTCGTCTGATATGTTCAAATACTGGAGCTGCTCTTGATTTAGTTTGGAACCACTGGAATAGTCCCAAAAGTGCAAATCAAGCACACCTCAAATACTTTCATATTTTTATTTTAAAAAATATATTTAACTAGGCAAGTCAGTAAAGAACAAATTCTTATTTTACAATGCCGGCCTACCCTGTCCAAACCTTCCACCTAACCTGGACGACGCTGTGCCAATTGTGCGCCGCCCTATGGGACTCCCCATCACGGCCGATTGTGATCGAACCAGGATCTGTAGTGACGCCTCTAGCACTGAGATGCAGTGCCACTCGGGAGTCCATAATTGGACAGACATGTATTGGTTCCATTTCGGGTCCTAACCCTGAGATGTGTATTAAGTCATACAGGCTGAAAGGTACTGGGATGGTGTTAGCTGGTAGACTGTGTGTGTTTGTGCTTGTGATGCCCTTTCCTTTGTGCTGTGTTGTATAGTTGACTTTCATGTCCAGCCCAGAAGGCGTTGATGTCCAGCCCAGAAGGCTTTGATGTCCAGCTCGGTAGGCTTTCATGATCGGTAGGCTTTCATGATCGGTAGGCTTTGATGTCCAGCTCGGTAGGCTTTCATGATCGGTAGGCTTTCATGATCGGTAGGCTTTCATGATCGGTAGGCTTTCATGTCCAGCTCGGGAGGCTTTCATGATCGGTAGGCTTTCATGATCGGTAGGCTTTCATGATCGGTAGGCTTTCATGTCCAGCTCGGGAGGCTTTCATGATGGGTAGGCTTTCATGTTCAGTTGGGAAGACATTCATGATCGGTAGGCTTTCATGTCCAGCTCGGTAGGCTTTCATGATCAGTAGGCTTTCATAATCGGTAGGCTTTTATGTCCAGCTCGGTAGGCTTTCATGATCAGTAGGCTTTCATGATCGGTAGGCTTTCATGTCCAGCTCGGTAGGCTTTCATGATCGGTAGGCTTTCATGTCCAGCTCGGGAGGCTTTCATGATGGGTAGGCTTTCATGTTCAGTTGGGAAGACATTCATGATCGGTAGACTTTCGTGTCCAGCTCGGTAGGCTTTCAGGATTGGTAGGCTTTCATGTCCAGCTCGGTAGGCTTTCAGGATCGGTAGGCTTTCATGTCCAGCTCGGTAGGCTTTCATGATCGGTAGGCTTTCGTGTCCAGCTCGGTAGGCTTTCATGATCGGTAGGCTTTCGTGTCCAGCTCGGTAGGCTTTCATGATGGGTTGGCTTTCATGTCCAGCTCGGTAGGCTTTCATGATGGGTAGGCTTTCATGTTCAGTTGGGAAGACATTCATGATGGGAAGGCTTTCATGTCCAGCTGAGAAGACTTTTGTGTCCAGCTGAGAAGGCTTTCGTGTCCAGCTGAGAAGGCTTTCGTGTCCAGCTGAGAAGACTTTTGTGTCCAGCTGAGAAGGCTTTTGTGTCCAGCTGAGAAGACTTTTGTGTCCAGCTGAGAAGACTTTTGTGTCCAGCTGAGAAGACTTTTGTGTCCAGCTTCAGTCTTTGTCTTTTGCCCAGGGGATGTTACACCAGAACAGTGTCAAATATTAATGGAGCCTGTGTTTATTTCTAATGCCTGTGTTTCTCCTACAGGCCAAGAGTCATGCCAAGAGGGGCATTCGCAGGCTTAAACAAAGGGTGAGCTATGTGAATTCAAACCTCTCCAGGGCTTACATACACAAATTTAAAATTCTAATCAAACTTTATTTGTCACATGCGCCGAATACAACAAGTGTAGGCTTTACCGTGAAATGCTGACTTACAAGCCCTTAACCAACAGTACAGTTCAAGATGCGTGCATGTCACAAATGTGGACATGCACGCTCACACACACACACACACACACACACACACACACACACTGTTGGTTATCGAGTTTGTGCTCACTCAGAGATGAGTTTAGTTCAGGAGTGTACATGTTTACCCAGCGTCCCTCTGGCTATAGCCTGTCATGTCATCCAGCCACAGCCCTAACCCATATTTTATCAATGAGCCGCTGATTCCTTCAAAGCTAATGTTATAAGATTAATGTCTCCATAAGCCTGGTGGCTTTCGTTTGAACTGAGTGTCAGAGAGAGGCTGAGGAGAGGGGCGCTGGATGACGAACAGGTTCTCTCCAGGCTGTATTTTTCTGTTTTAAACAGATTTGACCTGACCACACTCAAAATACACATGTATTACTGGCTGTTATAGGATCTTTTACATACAATGTGACACGCTCACTCAAATATTTTCTCTCTCTCTCTCTCTCTCTCTCTCTCTCTCTCTCTCTGTCTCTCTGTCTCCCTGTCTCTCTGTCGGTCTCTCTCTCTCTCTGTCTTTCTCTCTCTCTCTCTCTGTCTGTGTCTTTCTCTCTCTCTCTCTCTTTCCTCTTTCTTTCTCTCTTCTTCTCTCTGTCTTTCTCTCTATCGCTCTCTCTCCCCCTTCTCTCTTTCTCTCTCCCCCTTCTCTCTTTCTCTCTCCCCCTTCTCTCTTTCTCTCTCTCCCTTCTCTCTCTCTCTTTCTTTCTCTCTCTCTCCCCTTTCTCTCTCCTCTCTCTCTCTCCCTTCTCTCTCTTTCTTACTCTCTCTCTCCCTTCTCTTTCTCTTACTCTCTCTCTCCCTTCTCTCTTTCTTTCTCTCTCTCTCCCCTTTCTCTCCTCTCTCTTCTCTCTCTCTCCCTTCTCTATCTCTCCTCTCTCTGTTCTCTCTCTGTTCTCTCTCTGTTCTCTCTCTGTTCTCTCTCTCTCCTTCTCTCTCTCTCTCTCCTTCTCTCTCTCTCTCCTTCTCTCTCTCTCCTTCTCTCTCTCTCTCTCCTTCTCTCTCTCTCTCTCTCTCTCCTCTCCCTCTCTCTTTCTTCTCTCTCTCTCTCTCTTCTCTCTCTCTCTCTCCTTCTCTCTCTCTCTCTCGCCCTCTCTCTCTCTCTCTCTCTCTCTCCTTCTCTCTCTCTCCTTCTCTCTCTCTCTCTCCTCTCCCTCTCTCTTTCTCCTCTCTCTCTCCTCTCTCTCTCTCTCCTTCTCTCTCTCTCTCTCCTCTCTCTCTCGCCCCCTCTCTCTCTCTCTCTCTCTCTCTCTCTCTCTCTCTCTCTCAGGAAGAGGAGGAGGGTAGACCGATCTGTTCAGGGTCTCCCACCAGCACCAAGAGTCTTTCTCCACGCAGAATGGAGAAGAAGAGACAGGTTGGTGATATACACACACTATTCCTTGTTACAGCCTGAATTTAAAATGTATTAAATGTATATTGTTTTGTCATACAATACCCCATAATGTCAAAATGGACATGTTTTTTGAAAAATGTATTAATTAATCAAAAATGAAATGTCTTGAGTCAATAAGTATTCAAACCCTTTGTTATGGCAAGCCTAAAAAAGTTAACGAGTAAACATTTGATTAACTAGTCACATAATAAGTTGCATGGACTCTATGTGCAATAATAGTGTTTAACATGATTTTTTGAATGACTACTTCATCGCTGAACCTCACACATAAAATGATCTGTAAGGTCCCTCTGTTGAGCAGATTCAACCACAAAGACCAGGGAGGCTTTCCAATGCCTCGCAAAGAAGGGCACCTATTGGTAGATGGATGGTGTGTCAATACACCCTGTCACTACAGAAATGTAACCATGAGGCCAATGGTGACTTTAAAACAGTTACAGAGTTTAATGGCTGTGAAAGGAGAAAAATTGAAGATGGATCAACAACATTGTAGTTAATCCACAATACTAACCTAAATTAGAGTGAAAATAAGGAAGTACATAATAAAATATTACAAAACATGCATCCTGTTTGCCACAAGGCTTTAAAGTAATTTTTGTAAAACTGAAAAAAAAAATGTAGCAAAGCAATTAACTTCTTGTCCTCAATACAAAGTGTTATGTTTGGGGAAAATACAATACAATACATCACTGAGTACCACTCTTCATATTTTCAAGCTGGTGGTGGCTGCATCATGTTATGGGTATTGTTAACTTCTTGCTGATCAGTGGGACGCTACCGTCCCACCTGGCCAACATCCGGTGAAATTGCAGAGCACCAAATTCAAATTAAATTACTATAAATATGAAACTTTAATGAAATCACAAGTGTAATACATCAAAATAAAGCTGAACTTCTTGTTAATCCAGCCGCCGTGCCAGATTTCAAAATGGCTTTACGGCGAAAGCAAACCATGCGATTATATGAGGACAGCGCCCAGCACACATGCATAACAAATCATTTTCAACCAGGGAGTTGCGATACGAAAGTCAGAAATAGCGATATAATATATGCCTTACCTTTTGATGATCTTCTTCTGTTGGCACTCCAAAAGGTCCCAGTTACATTACAAGGTCCTTTTGTTCGATAATGTCCTTCTTTATATCCATAAAAACTCAGTTTAGCTGGCATGCATCAGTCAATAATCCACTCGTTTTCCCTCCTTCAAAATACATACAAAAAGAATCCCAAACATTTTTAAAATTTTATTTAACCAGGTAGGCTAGTTGAGAACAAGTTCTCATTTACAACTGCGACCTGGCCAAGATAAAGCATAGCAATTCTACACATACAACAACACAGAGTTACACATGGAATAAACAAAACATAGACATTAATACAGCAGAACAGAAGAAAACAAAAAGTCTATATACAGTGAGTGCAAATGAGGTAAGTTAAGGAAATAAGTAGGCCATGGTGGTGAATTAATTACAATATAGCAATTAAACACTGGAATGGTAGATCGGCAGAAGATGAATGTGCAGGTAGAGATACTGGGGTGCAAAGGAGCAAAATAAATAAATAAATACCAGTATGGGGATGAGGTTGGTAGATAGCCCATCTGTAAACAGCCCATCTATGTACAGGTGTAGTGATCTGTAAGCTGCTCTGACAGCTGGCGCTTAAAGCTATTGAGGGAGATGTGAGTCTCCATCTTCAGAGATTTTTGCAATTGGTTCCAGTCATGGGCAGCAGAGAACTGGAAGGGATGACGACCAAAGGAGGAATTGGCTTTGGGCGTGACCAGTGAGATATACCTGCTGGAGCGCGTGCTACGAGTGTGTGCTGCTATGGTGACCAGTGAGATATACAGTGCCTTGCGAAAGTATTCGGCCCCCTTGAACTTTGCGACCTTTTGCCACATTTCAGGCTTCAAACATAAAGATATAAAACTGTATTTTTTTGTGAAGAATCAACAACAAGTGGGACACAATCATGAAGTGGAACGACATTTATTGGATACTTCGTAAAAGCAACACAGCTCATCACCCTGACCACACCATACCCACTGTCAAACATGGTGGTGGCAGCATCATGGTTTGGGCCTGCTTTTCTTCAGCAGGGACAGGGAAGATGGTTAAAATTGATGGGAAGATGGATGGAGCCAAATACAGGACCATTCTTGAAGACAACCTGATGGAGTCTGCAAAAGACCTGAGACTGGGACGGAGATTTGTCTTCCAACAAGACAATGATCCAAAACATAAAGCAAAATCTACAATGGAATGGTTCAAAAATAAACATATCCAGGTGTTAGAATGGCCAAGTCAAAGTCCAGACCTGAATCCAATCGAGAATCTGTGGAAATAACTGAAAACTGCTGTTCACAAATGCTCTCCATCCAACCTCACTGAGCTCGAGCTGTTTTGCAAGGAGGAATGGGAAAAAATGTCAGTCTCTCGATGTGCAAAACTGATAGAGACATACCCCAAGCGACTTACAGCTGTAATCGCAGCAAAAGGTGGCGCTACAAAGTATTAACTTAAGGGGGCTGAATAATTTTGCACGCACAATTTTTCAGTTTTTGATTTGTTAAAAAAGTTTGAAATATCCACTTCATGATTGTGCCCACTTGTTGTTGATTCTTCACAAAAAAATACAGTTTTATATCTTTATGTTTGAAGCCTGAAATGTGGCAAAAGGTCGCAAAGTTCAAGGGGGCCGAATACCTTCGCAAGGCACTGTACCTGCTGGAGCGCGTGCTACGAGTGGGTGCTGCTATGGTGACCAGTGAGATATACAGTGCCTTGCGAAAGTATTCGGCCCCCTTGAACTTTGCGACCTTTTGCCACATTTCAGGCTTCAAACATAAAGATATAAAACTGTATTTTTTTGTGAAGAATCAACAACAAGTGGGACACAATCATGAAGTGGAACGACATTTATTGGATACTTCGTAAAAGCAACACAGCTCATCACCCTGACCACACCATACCCACTGTCAAACATGGTGGTGGCAGCATCATGGTTTGGGCCTGCTTTTCTTCAGCAGGGACAGGGAAGATGGTTAAAATTGATGGGAAGATGGATGGAGCCAAATACAGGACCATTCTTGAAGACAACCTGATGGAGTCTGCAAAAGACCTGAGACTGGGACGGAGATTTGTCTTCCAACAAGACAATGATCCAAAACATAAAGCAAAATCTACAATGGAATGGTTCAAAAATAAACATATCCAGGTGTTAGAATGGCCAAGTCAAAGTCCAGACCTGAATCCAATCGAGAATCTGTGGAAATAACTGAAAACTGCTGTTCACAAATGCTCTCCATCCAACCTCACTGAGCTCGAGCTGTTTTGCAAGGAGGAATGGGAAAAAATGTCAGTCTCTCGATGTGCAAAACTGATAGAGACATACCCCAAGCGACTTACAGCTGTAATCGCAGCAAAAGGTGGCGCTACAAAGTATTAACTTAAGGGGGCTGAATAATTTTGCACGCACAATTTTTCAGTTTTTGATTTGTTAAAAAAGTTTGAAATATCCACTTCATGATTGTGCCCACTTGTTGTTGATTCTTCACAAAAAAATACAGTTTTATATCTTTATGTTTGAAGCCTGAAATGTGGCAAAAGGTCGCAAAGTTCAAGGGGGCCGAATACCTTCGCAAGGCACTGTACCTGCTGGAGCGCGTGCTACGAGTGGGTGCTGCTATGGTGACCAGTGAGCTGAGATAAGGCAGGGCTTTACCAAGCAGAGACTTGTAGATAACCTGTAGCCAGTGGGTTTGGCGACGAGTATGAAGCAAGGGCCAATCAACGAGAGTGTACAGGTCGCAGTGGTGGGTAGAATATGGGGCTTTTTTAATTTTTTAAATTTATTTCACCTTTATTTAACCAGGTAGGCTAGTTGAGAACAAGTTCTCATTTACAACTGCGACCTGGCCAAGATAAAGCATAGCAGTGTGAACAGACAACACAGAGTTACACATGGAGTAAACAATTAACAAGTCAATAACACAGTAGAAAAAAAAGGGGAGTCTATATACAATGTGTGCAAAAGGTATGAGGAGGTAGGCGAATAATTACAATATTGCAGATTAACACTGGATTGATAAATGATCATGTACAGGTAGAGATATTGGTGTGCAAAAGAGCAGAAAAGTAAATAAATAAATAAAAACTGTGGGGATGAGGTAGGTGAAAATGGGTGGGCTATTTACCAATAGATTATGTACAGCTGCAGCGATCGGTTAGTATATATCCCATTTAGCAGACGCTTTTGTCCAAAGCGACTTACAAGTCGGCTGGGGCCACTACTTTTTACATATGGGTGGCCCCAGCGGGAATTGAACCCACGACGCTTGGCGTTGCAAGCGCCATGCTCTACCGACTGAGCCACACAGGACCCGTTAGCTGCTCAGATAGCTGATGTTTGAAGTTGGTGAGGGAGATAAAGGTCTCCAACTTCAGCGATTTTTGCAATTCGTTCCAGTCACAGGCAGCAGAGTACTGGAACGAAAGGCGGCCGAATGAGGTGTTGGCTTTAGGGATGATCAGTGAGATACACCTGCTGGAGCGCGTGCTACGGATGGGTGTTGCCATCGTGACCAGTGAACTGAGATAAGGCGGAGCTTTACCTAGCATGGCCTTGTAGACGACCTGGAGCCAGTGGGTCTTGCGACGAATATGTAGCGAGGGCCAGCCGACTAGAGCATACAAGTCGCAGTGGTGGGTAGTATAAGGTGCTTTAGTGACAAAACGGATGGCATTGTGATACACTGCATCCAGTTTGCTGAGAAGAGTGTTGGAAGCAATTTTATAGATGACATCGCCGAAGTCGAGGATCGGTAGGATAGTCAGTTTTACTAGGGTAAGCTTGGCAGCGTGAGTGAAGGAGGCTTTGTTACGGAATAGAAAGCCGACTCTTGATTTGATTTTCGATTGGAGATGTTTGATATGGGTCTGGAAGGAGAGTTTGCAGTCTAGCCAGACACCTAGGTACTTATAGGTGTCCACATATTCAAGGTCGGAACCATCCAGTGTGGTGATGCTAGTCGGGCATGCGGGTGCAGGCAGCGATCGGTTGAAAAGCATGCATTTGGTTTTACTAGCGTTTAAGAGCAGTTGGAGGCCACGGAAGGAGTGTTGTATGGCATTGAAGCTCGTTTGGAGGTTAGATAGCACAGTGTCCAATGACGGGCCGAAAGTATATAGAATGGTGTCGTCTGCGTAGAGGTGGATCAGGGAATCGCCCGCAGCAAGAGCAACATCATTGATATATACAGAGAAAAGAGTCGGCCCGAGAATTGAACCCTGTGGCACCCCCATAGAGACTGCCAGAGGACCGGACAGCATGCCCTCCGATTTGACACACTGAACTCTGTCTGCAAAGTAATTGGTGAACCAGGCAAGGCAGTCATCCGAAAAACCGAGGCTACTGAGTCTGCCGATAAGAATATGGTGATTGACAGAGTCGAAAGCCTTGGCAAGGTCGATGAAGACGACTGCACAGTACTGTCTTTTATCGATGGCGGTTATGATGTCGTTTAGTACCTTGAGTGTGGCTGAGGTGCACCCGTGACCGGCTCGGAAACCAGATTGCATAGCGGAGAAGGTACGGCGGGATTCGAGATGGTCAGTGACCTGTTTGTTGACTTGGCTTTCGAAGACCTTAGATAGGCAAGGCAGAATGGATATAGGTCTGTAACAGTTTGGGTCCAGGGTGTCTCCCCCTTTGAAGAGGGGGATGACTGCGGCAGCTTTCAATCCTTGGGGATCTCAGACGATATGAAAGAGAGGTTGAACAGGCTGGTAATAGGGGTTGCGACAATGGCGGCGGATAGTTTCAGAAATAGAGGGTCCAGATTGTCAAGCCCAGCTGATTTATACGGGTCCAGGTTTTGCAGCTCTTTCAGAACATCTGCTATCTGGATTTGGGTAAAGGAGAACCTGGAGAGGCTTGGGCGAGGAGCTGCGGGGGGCCGGAGCTGTTGGTCGAGGTTGGAGTAGCCAGGCGGAAGGCATGGCCAGCCGTTGAGAAATGCTTGTTGAAGTTTTCAATAATCATGGATTTGTCGGTGGTGACCGTGTTCCCTAGCCTCAGTGCAGTGGGCAGCTGGGAGGAGGTGCTCTTGTTCTCCATGGACTTCACAGTGTCCCAGAACTTTTTGGAGTTGGAGCTACAGGATGCAAACTTCTGCCTGAAGAAGCTGGCCTTAGCTTTCCTGACTGACTGCGTGTATTGGTTCCTGACTTCCCTGAACAGTTGCATATCGCGGGGACTGTTCGATGCTATTGCAGTCCGCCACAGGATGTTTTTGTGCTGGTCGAGGGCAGTCGGGTCTGGAGTGAACCAAGGGCTGTATCTGTTCTTAGTTCTGCATTTTTTGAACGGAGCATGCTTATCTAAAATGGTGAGGAAATTACTCTTAAAGAATGACCAGGCATCCTCAACTGACGGGATGAGGTCAATGTCCTTCCAGGGTACCCGGGCCAGGTCGATTAGAAAGGCTGGCTCACAGAAGTGTTTTAGGGAGCGTTTGACAGTGATGAGGGGTGGTCGTTTGACTGCGGCACCGTAGCGGATACAGGCAATGAGGCAGTGGTCGCTGAGATCCTGATTGAAGACAGCGGAGGTGTATTTGGAGGGCCAGTTGGTCAGGATGACGTCTATGAGGGTGCCCTTGCTTACAGAGTTAGGGTTGTACCTGGTGGGTTCCTTGATGATTTGTGTGAGATTGAGGGCATCTTGCTTAGATTGTAGGACTGCCGGGTGTTAAGCATATCCCAGTTTAGGTCACCTAACAGAACAAACTCTGAAGCTAGATGGGGGGCAATCAATTCACACATGGTGTCCAGGGCACAGCTGGGAGCTGAGGGGGGTCGGTAGCAGGCGGCAACAGTGAGCGACTTATTTCTGGAGAGAGTAATTTTCAGAATTAGTAGTTCGAACTGTTTGGGTATGGACCTGGAAAGTATGACATTACTTTGCAGGCTATCTCTGCAGTAGACTGCAACTCCTCCCCCTTTGGCAGTTCTATCTTGACGGAAGATGTTATAGTTGGGTATGGAAATCTCTGAATTTTTGGTGGCCTTCCTGAGCCAGGATTCAGACACGGCAAGGACATCAGGGTTAGCAGAGTGTGCTAAAGCAGTGAGTAAAACAAACTTAGGGAGAAGGCTTCTGATGTTGACATGCATGAAACCAAGGCTTTTTCGATCACAGAAGTCAACAAATGAGGGTGCCTGGGGACATGCAGGGCCTGGGTTTACCTCCACATCACCCGCGGAACAGAGAAGGAGTAGTATGAGGGTGCGGCTAAAGGCTATCAAAACTGGTCGCCTAGAGTGTTGGGGACAGAGAATAAGAGGAGCAGGTATCTGGGCATGGTAGAATATATTCAGGGCATAATGCGCAGACAGGGGTATGGTGGGGTGCGGGTACGGCGGAGGTAAGCCCAGGCACGGCGGAGGTAAGCCCAGGCACTGGGTGATGATGAGAGAGCTTTTATCTCTAGACATGCTGGTTGTAATGGGTGAGGTCACCGCATATGTGGGAGGTGGGACAAAGGAGGTATCAGGGGTATGAGGAGTGGGACAAGGGGCTCCATTGTGAACTAAAACAATGATAACTAACCTGAGCAACAGTATACAAGGCATATTGACAATTGAGAGAGACATACAGCGAGGCATACAGTAATCACAGGTGTTGAACTGGGAAAGCTAGCTAAAACAGTGGGTGAAACAACAGCTAATCAGCTAGCATAACAACAGCAGGTGAAATGGCATTGACTAGGCAACGAGGCCGACAGATAAAACAAACAAGCAGAATGGAGTACCGTGATTAATGGACAGTCCAGCGTGCATCAGCTATGTAGCCAAGTGATCAGAGTCCATGGGGCAGGGGGGCTGGACTGGCGAGTGTTATCCAGGTTAAAAAACTAACAATGACTAAATAGCTTGTAGCTAGTTAGCTGGTTAGCTTCTGGAGGTTCTTGAGTGTGTTCTAAAAATTAAAAATAATAGCGATTCCGTATCACATCGGTTGAGGCAGGTTTCCGGAAGGTATAAAAAAAATTTAAAATCGGGAAGAGATAGAAAGTACATATGGGCCACTGCGTGTTTGGGACGCGGAAATGCAGACGGTTAGCAGGCCTGTGCTAACAAGGTAACAGATTAGCAGGCCTGTGCTAGCAGATTAGCAGGCCGGGGTAAACAATGTAGTAGTTAGCGGACCTGGGCTAAACAAGCTAGCAGTTAGCATGCCGAATTAGCAAGCAAGGAGATAGCGAGGGCTAGAGAGTTTGCCTTTGGAGGGCGTCGCGATGGGGTGAGTCTGTTTATTCCTCTTCATGCAGTGACATCGATAGACCGGTCGTGGGTCCGGGTATTGTAGCCCAGGAGTATGCTATGAGCACAGGAGCTCTGGCCGGGCTAGCTTCAAGCTACGTGGGTGGAAACGCTGGCCAGGAGTAATCAACCAGGGTTGCGGTTTAGCTTGATAGCTAGTTGTGAAGATCCAGCTGAAAGATGTTCCGTTTGCGGTGGGAATCCGGGGTTAAAAAAAATAAATAGGTCCGTTATGCTCTGGTTAGCGTCGCGTTGTTCGAACTGGCGAGTGCTTTCCGAGCTAAGGGTTAGCTGATGACCGGTTAGCTGAAGACCGCTAGCATAGCAGGTGGTTAGCTGGCTAGCTTCAGTTGAGGGGTTCCGGTTCCGAAGTAAATATAAATACTTTAGGAAAAGTAGCTACATTGGGTGAGGCGGGTTGCAGAAGAGTATTTGGAAGCGAGCAAAAATGTTTTTAAAGATATGCGAAGAAAAATATCTAAAACGAAAAAGAGACGATATTTACAGAGAGACGATACGACAGGACAACTTACTGCTACGCCATCTTGGAACAATTGGTTTTGGTGACAAAACAGATGGCACTGTGATAGACTGCATCCAGTTTGTTGAGTAGAGTGTTGGAGGCTATTTTATAGATGACATCACCAAAGTCGAGGATCGGTAGGATGGTCAGTTTTATGAGGGTATGTTTGGCAGCATGAGTGAAGGAAGCTTTGTTGCGATATAGGAAGCCAATTCTAGATTTAATTTTGGATTGGAGTTGCTTCATGTGAGTCTGGAAGGAGAACCAGACACCCAGGTATTTGTAGTTGTCCATGTATTCTAAGTCAGAGCCGTCCAGAGTAGAGATGCTGGACGGGCGAGCAGGTGCGGGCAGCGATCGATTGAATAGCATGCATTTAGTTTTATTTGCGTTTAAGAGCATTTGGAGACCACGGAATGAGAGTTGTATGGCATTGAAACTCGTCTGGTTAGTTAACACAGTGTCCAAAGAGGGGCCAGAGGTATACAGAATGGTGTCGTCTGCGTAGAGGTGGATCAGAGAATCACCAGCAGCAAGAGCAACATCACTGATGTTTACAGACAAGAGAGTCAGCCCGAGAATTGAACTCTGTGGCACCCCCATAGAGACTGTCAGAGGTCCGGACAACAGGCCCCCCGATTTGACACACTGAACTCTATCAGAGAAGTAGTTGGTGAACCAGGCGAGGCAATCATTTGAGAAACCAAGGCTGTCGAGTCTGCCAATAAGAACGTTGTGATTGACAGAGTCGAAAGCCTTGGCCAGATCGATGAATACGGCTGCACAGTAATGTCTCTTATCGTTGGCGGTTATGATGTCGTTTAGAACCTTGAGCGTTACCAATAAACTTTTCCAAACAAGTCAATTAACGTTTATAATCAAACACAAATACGCAAATAAATGATAAAATTTAAGATGTTATTGTCTTTACCGAGAAAAGTACCAAAGAATGCGCTCTCATTCACGCGCTTGGAAACACTACAGACAAAATGGGTTTTTGGGATGTTTTTTTGGGATGGTTTGTCTTCGACGTTTCACCTGCCATTTCAGTTATGTTATACTCATAGTGATTATTTTAACAGTTTTAGAAATGTTAGTGTTTTCTATCCACATCTACCCATTATATGCATATCCTAGCTTCTGGGCCTGAGTAGCAGGCAGCTTACTCTGGGCTTTTCATTCGGACGCCCCCTATCCCAAAGAAGTTAAGGACTGAGGAGTTTCTCACAATAAAACATCAACTGAATGGAGCTAAGCACAGGCAAAAATCCTAGAGGAAAACCTGGTTCGGTCTGCTTTCACCTTTCAGTTAGAGAATAACCTAAAACACAAGGCCAAATCTACACTGAAGTTGCTTACCAAGAAATCAATGAATGTTCCTGAGTGGCCAAGTTATAGTTTTGACTTAAATCTACTTGGAAATGTATGGCAAGACCTGAAAATGGTTGTCTCGCAATGATCAACAACCAATTTGACAGACCTTGAAGAATTTTGAAAAGAATAGTGTGCAAATGTTGTGCAATTCAGGTGTGGAACGCTCTTAGAGGCTTACCCTGAAAGACTCACAGCTGTAATCTCTGGCAAAGGTGCTTCTACAAAGTATTGACTCAGTGGCGTGAATACTTAAAGGAAATATTTCTATATTTCACCTTCAATAAATGTGTCTAAAGAACATGTTTTCACTTTGTCTTTATGGGGTATTGTATAGACAAGGGGGAAAGAAAATAATCAATTTAATGCATTCCTAATCCAGGCTGTAACACAACAAGACGTGGGGAGAGTATGAATACTTTCTGAATGCTCTCTCTGTCCTCTACCTCTTCCCATCTCTCTCTCTCTCTGTCCTCTACCTCTTCCCATCTCTCTCTCTGTCCTCTACCTCTTCCCATCTCTCTCTTTCTGTCCTCTACCTCTTCCCATCTCTCTCTCTCTCTGTCCTCTACCTCTTCCCATCTCTCTCTCTCTCTCTGTCCTCTACCTCTTCCCATCTCTCTCTCTCTCTGTCCTCTACCTCTTCCCATCTCTCTCTCTGTCCTCTACCTCTTCCCATCTCTCTCTCTCTCTGTCCTCTACCTCTTCCCATCTCTCTCTCTCTCTGTACTCTACCTCTTCCCATCTCTCTCTCTCTGTCCTCTACCTCTTCCCATCTCTCTCTGTCCTCTACCTCTTCCCATCTCTCTCTCTCTGTCCTCTACCTCTTCCCATCTCTCTCTCTGTCATCTACCTCTTCCCATCTCTCTCTCTCTCTGTACTCTACCTCTTCCCATCTCTCTCTTCTCTGTCCTCTACCTCTTCCCATCTCTCTCTTCTCTGTCCTCTACCTCTTCCCATCTCTCTCTCTCTGTCCTCTACCTCTTCCCATCTCTCTCTCTCTCTCTGTCCTCTACCTCTTCC